>NC_041366.1:17515565-17633065 GCF_900634415.1 Cottoperca gobio | reverse complement strand
TTGTCAACCAGATTTATCCTTCAAGGATCCTCAATTATGAGGTTTCACCACCACCACCATTTCACAAAAAGAAGAGGCCCTATGATTGAACCTTGGGGAACGCCAAAATGATCTTTAAAAACAGGCGGAAGACTTTCCATCAATAAGATCTAAATCTTAAAGTAACATTTATTTTTCCTCTCTGTCTAGGTGTGTTTGCGCTGGACAGCATCATGCAGAGCTGGTTCACCCTCTTCACCCCCACCGAAGCCACCAGCGTCGTGGCGAGCACCGTCATGTCCAACAGCACCATTGTCCGTCTGCATTTGGACTGCCATCAGCAGGAGAACCTCGCCAACTCTGCCCGCACCCTGGCCCTGCAGTGTGCCATGAAGGACCCCCAAAACTGTGCCCTCTCAGCTCTCACGCTCTGCGAGAAGGACCACATTGCCTTTGAGACAGCCTATCAGATTGTACTGGATGCAGCCGCCACAGGAATGAACTACACACAGCTGTTTACAATAGCACGCTACATGGAGCACCGCGGTTATCCTATGAGGGCGTACAAACTAGCAACGTTAGCCATGACTCACCTGAACCTCAGCTACAACCAAGACACGCACCCGGCGATCAATGACGTGCTCTGGGCGTGTGCGCTAAGCCATTCTTTGGGGAAAAATGAACTGGCATCCGTCATCCCCCTGGTGGTGAAGAGCGTGAAGTGCGCCACCGTGTTGTCAGACATTTTGCGGCGGTGCACGTTAACAACGCCAGGCCTGGTGGCGCTGCATAGTCGCAGGAACTCTGGGAAGCTGATGCCTCTGGACAAGGCTCCGCTACGACAGCTGCTGGACGCCACGATCGGGGCCTACATCAACACAACGCACTCTCGGCTGACGCATATCAGCCCACGCCACTACAGCGAGTTCATCGAGTTCCTCAGTAAAGCCAGAGAGACGTTCCTGATGGCGCATGACGGACATATCCAGTTCACACAGTTCATAGACAACCTGAAACAGATATACAAGGGCAAGAAGAAACTCATGATGCTCGTTCGAGAGAGATTTGGTTGATCAAACGACCAAATGGCCCTTTTTTTTCTTTTTTTCTTTTTTTCTTTTTTTTTTTTTACATCCTTTCTAACTTGAAGCAAAAATCCTCTTAAAAACAACATTCATGCAAATCTTATTCCTATGATTTTGGCACTGCGAGGTCGAATGTGATAATGAACACAATTTCCTGAAGGTGAATTAAGACTGATGTGGGAAAAGTCACTTTCATTCACAAGGAATATTTCCTTTTCATTGTGAGTCGTACCAAGCAGGAGCACAAACTAACTGAACATCCGCGACGATGGGAATAAGATGTGGAATATGTTTTAGGGTACATTTTCTCCTTTTAAAATGACAAGTTTGAAACTGAAGAAAAACACTGTAAACCATAAAAGCAACAGCTGGTGTTGACGTGTATAAAACCATTAAGTTTGCAGAAGGAGTAATTCGTGGAAGTTTCCTATGTATGAAAGCGAGAGAGTAAGAGTTTTACACTGAGTATATTATACTGTATTGTCCAGTGGCAAAATGTCCACCTTGCACTCCTCTTACTTTCCTCAACTAACGTTCAACAGCCTCAAAGAAGAAGATAAATGGCTTTAAACCAAATGGAGAAACTCCATCTGAAGTGACAAGTACCTCTTTTGAAAAGTATCCAGCTTTACTCGTCCCCCCCCCCCCCCCCCCCCCCTTTCGAGTCCTCGCCCATCTGATCTGCGAAGAGAAAGAAAAATTCAAAATCACAATTCATTTTACTGGGTTCGATATTTGTGTTCATCTTCAGGCTGATTGTTTTGGCTTTACAGTGTTGTCTCAAACATTCAGTATACTTATTTTACCGTCACAGAAACACAAAAACAAACTGTCAACATATATTCTCAGGGATTTCTCTTAAAAAAAAACTAAAAAAAAAGCAGACAAAAAAACTAATAAAAAGAGAACAAAAGCATTTTATTGTCCTGTATATATGAAAGTATATGTCTGAATATTGAAAAAAAATGTATATGTTAACTAACTTATGACAGAATATTCTATGTAAGGCACAATACTTGAAGCTGCAGTACTTTTGAAACAAACAAACAAAAGAAAACATATCAGAAGGACTTCAAAAAACGTTCGCCTTGCATTGCATCAGGGGACAATTTAAAACAGAAGTACATGACTGGCCTTTTTGGCTCTGCAGACATGTAATGAACTGCAGAAACCAAGACAGGAAGTGGACATGCAAAGTGTGTATTCTCCTGAACACAGAAGTGTATTGAGGATTGTAGGAGGCAAGAGAAAGAGACTACTGTGGAGGCAAAGCAGAGACAACATACAGCTGCGATATTCAAGTGAAATCTGCCTCGGAGTCTCCTTCAGTCACAAAAAGCTCTGTTTTATGTCCACGCCTCTTCTTCTGACATCCCGACTTTATGCAGGACAGAAAGTTGCTCTTTACTGTCGGTCTTGACTGTTTCAGTTTTTTATTTTTCCTCCTCTTCGATTTAATTTCTCTCTAGAATTCCTCACACAAGAACAGCCTTCTTTCTTGCCTTGTCTTAATGCTTTAAAATAACCAAATGGTAGTTTTAACTACCAAACTTTTCTCATACGCCAATATGACTTTGGTTACAACCTTTTTTCTTTTTTTGTGTCTTTAATTTTATTTTTATTTTTTAGCTGAACTGTATTCTGTGCTTTAAAAGCTCCATTTCATCTGTTTTTTCAGTGTCGTCTCTTGTTCGTAGCTTCTTTTTGTTTAGAAATATGCTCCCTTTTTATTTATTACGTTAGGTAAATGATTGTACAACCATGTCAACATGCTCATGAAGTTGAAACTAAGATTTGATACACTGATCAATTTATTTATGTAACTAAATCACTGTTTTATAAACTTGTTAATGAATCAACATTTTGTTTTGATTAAATTCGTTTTTTTGAGAGGATGAAGTCTTTGTGTTCTTATTTTATGAACTATGAAGATAACAGAAGTTTAGGGTCGAGTGTGAATTTAGTTTGACAAGATAATCTTATTGCAACATCACAGCTTATTTTATACATCGTGAAACAATTTACCACCACAGATCTATTGCAATTTATGAATTATGAGTGACATTAGGTTTTGATTGTTAAATTAAAGAGAAAGAAATGCAGTAAATTTGACCTTTTTAAGCGTGTAAATGTAGAAATGAGATTAGTTATGAACTTGATTAATAACACTGTAAAAATCACAAAATTCTGTCAATTTTCTTTTTTAAATCATAGTATTTTATGTCCCAAAATAAAATCAGAGTGCCATAAAAAGCTATTAAAATAATAATAAATGTCAGTAAAAATGCATGAAAAAATATATTAGGTCGTAGAATATTTACAGAAAGGTCATAGAATAGTTTGCCATTAAAAACAAGTGTAGTACGTCATAAAATGTCATAGTTTAGTATGTTTTAAGTCAATAAAATGTCATTAAAAGTTATTTACTTATACTTATTTTAAAAGTATAGTATAGTTTGCCATAAGAAATTAATCGTATAGTATGTCATTAAAAGGTCATAGTGTAGTATGTCATAAAAGTCCTAATAATGTAATTTAAAAGTTACTTTAAAGGTAATTAAAATGTCCAATGTCATAAAAATTGACATTAAAAAGTCATAGTATAGTTTGCCATAAAGTAATCGTAAAGTACGTACATCTTGACTGATCCTTCGTAAGTAAGAGGTCAGTTAAATGTCTGGAATATAAAGAATATTATGATAAATCGTTCCAGTTTGTGAAGCAAAGCAAAAATAAAAGTTAACAAGACTTCCCCTAATCATAGTAAAGTGCATGTAAAGTGTGTTTACATGCACTTTACTATCAGAACACATATTTATGATGTTAACGAGCGCAACACCAGGATTGGTAACCAAATACATTTCCTCAAGTACTGAAATGTATTACAAAATTGAGGTACTTGTACTAACTTGAGTATTTCCATTCCCAGCTCATCAAAGTGTTTCATCAATACCGCTTGTATTTATATATTTTGTCCAGCAGCAGGATGTTGACACAGATGTTTATCTTAATGTTTGTAAAGGCGAGTTTGAGGGTGAACAGTCGCTCTGACACACAGATTAATGCCCTCGAGGAGGAAGTCATCATTTCTCTTAGTGCTCGTTCACTTCCTGCAAAGATAATTCGGGAATTTTAAGCTTTCCTTATCCCACTTCCTGTCTGTTGTCAGGGGCCTGTTAGAGGCAGGAAGCTCTTACAAAACGGACGCTTTCTTGAGGAAACAAAGGACCATTAAATAATGGAAATATATATATATATCACAATACGACTGAAGTTCTATCTTTCTTTCTTTTGGCTGTTGAATGTTTAAACTGTTAAATTAAAGCCATGACTGCTCACAACGTGCAATTATATCAATGTCTAGATGAATTGCCTATACATATCTTGTACTATATTTATTATATATACTATATTATACTATACTTCCATCATATTTATATTGTATGTTATTTTTCTGTACTATACTTTATATTAGGTCCAGGCTTGTAATACCACTTGTTCCTCTAGAGGCGATAGTGAGTCACTGCAGCTCCAGTCTGCCCTCAGTCCAGAGGGAGAAGAAGCACAGCTGACCATGAATGTATTGTGCCTTGTAAATATTACAATCCCTGTTCCGTGTCTGCTTTATCGTTTGTTTATCACATTGTTTTCTGCTCTCAGAGTTTCAGCAGTTTGGTCAAATGTTGGTATTCTTGCCTACTGACTGACCGAGTGACACGGGAGTAAATGCAATACACAATAAAAATAATTAGAATACAATAAATATACCAAACTACTACAACTAAAATATAAACATTAGAGATTTTATGGACCCAGTTTAGAGGTGAAATACTGCCCCCTATTTCTTTGGAGCAGGTGGCTCTGAATTACACATTGAACCTTTAACCCTACATGCCATCGCTACTTCAGACACACACACACACACACACCTACACACACTTTCTGGTTTCTACATCAATCATAAAATATCCAGTACCCAGACAGCATCTTATTTCTGTAACCCCATCTGTGTAACTGGCTCCGCATATAAATGTTATCACCTTTAATCACACGTCTCCTGCGTGGACTGAACCTGTTATTCCACTCCTGCTGTCATATTGGTAAAGCCAGCGACTCTGTATTATCTATCTGTGATGGGAGCTGCAGATCTGTGAGATAAAATGTTTCACACACAATGTTAGTATCCTATTTTACAATCGTTGTAGGTGACATTTTGGAATCAGTTTTAAGGTGACCCTCCACATTCGAGGATAACTCTGGGGATATTCTGTATTCATGGTATTGTCTCTAAACACCATGAAAACAACAACTGATTTATTGCCTGTAGTTTCTCTTGTGAGTTTTCTTTTGAGTATGTTCACCCCTTTATGTGTTTCTCTTTATTAAATATACAAATACTGTAAGAGCTATGAGGGCAAGTGTATATCTACATTATGTACTCTTGCAATAAAATATGTAAAAAGCTTATCAATCTTACTACTTGTGCATTTTACATTTGGAAAAACGTCAGTATTTTTGTGACTTCTGTCTTTTCTTTTAAGCATAGATTACTCAGGAAAAGCTGTTTCCTCTAAGTATTCAAATGACTACAAACAAAAGCAACAATCTACACTGTAAGATAATTTAATTAAAAATGTTGTCTGATGTTTCAGATGTCCTGACCCTGGAGCAGCGGCGCTGTACATCACCGCTGCTCCAGGCTTTTTCTTCTTCTCTCGACGCAGAAATACGAGGTTGGACAAAGCACCTTGGTGAAGATTACTCGACTGCACCAATCATCCATCACGCGCAGGCTTGTCCTTGGAATACATAATGTAATGATAATCTGATCCCGTATGCAAATGAAGGCTCAGTGGGGTGACTGCAGGGAGAAGCGTCCACCTGCCCCACAACACAAGTAGCCCCGAACTACAGATCTGCAGTCAGATTACAGCCCTCAGTGGCTTTAAAGCAGAGAGGAATGCAAACGGAGTTTTAAAAGCTTCTTACCGACGCCGTTTGTGTCGTCAAATTAGTTGACCAAGAACAATATTTGCATGTGATTTAGCTTCTTTACGAGATGAAGCAGTTTGTGTTCAGCGTCAGAGACGTTGTGGTTTCAGCAGCTCTACTTCTAATCCATGTCAGAGCCGTGTATCCTCAATCCCATTGGTTTAAGGCACCATGACTGTCACGCTAATTTAGGTAATTAGACTGGGTGTCTGGCACGGGGAAAAACCACAACACACACACACATGCACAAATGTAGATGTGGTGGGAAATCATGCGGGCGATGTTTGGAAGCCATTTTGTGTGATTCCCTTCGTGAGTACTTTTCCCACCACGGTTAATACAATGCATCGCAGAGTAATTAGAAATATGCTGCAATAACAAAACATATTTCAGTATCCTAAAACACACAAACACGTATTTTTTTATTGTGTTTGGAAGCTCGTCATCTTCTGCTCTTTGAGAGATGTTTGTTGGTGACCATCAATGGTTTGCAATGGGGGGGTCGATGGCGTTTTACACATCTGAATCAAACATAAGCAGAAGTCACACGTCTGCTATCCGCTGAACATCCTTTTATTATTTTATCATTTCATCATTTCATCATTTCAATTACCTGAAGAGTTCAACTACCTGTGAAAAGACCTTTGTCGACATCAAAATGCATCATATTTATGACCTTTTCTCTCACTGTCGCTCTCTTTTCCCTCGTCGCTCTTTCATCTGTGCCGACCAGACTGTTGTTGTTTTCATTATAAAGTCCTGTGGCCCATAAAGTAGAAAACCGTCATATTCACAGCTTTAAAAGGGAATCCAAAATGTCACAAGCCGGAGTGATTGCTGTCCATAAAGTTTTCATAAATGTCACAGCCAAACGAAACAGCCAATAGCAATTAGGTGTTTCCTGAAAGGCCACCCCTTCACAATAAAACGCTTTTTACTGAAGCGCAGGAAGACAGATCTGGGGAAACAGCACTTTATTCATTTCATTATTTAGCTGGATTTCCATTTCAATTAGTAGTATAGTTATGTTGAGATATTGTCTCTTGATGCACAGCACTTCCTTCAATCTTTCTCTGTTTGTGTGCTCGATAATGTGTAATTGATTCGTGACCCGGCAAAAGGTTCGACAGCTATGTTGGTCAATTACTACAAATTAGCTTGAGTTAAAAGATGGTTACGTCTGTCGAGGCGAAACACGAGTTATTGCACTCATGGTCAGTTACACCAGCGATGACGGACCTATCAGAGGCTCAAAAATATCCTCCAGTCTCCTAGCAACAGAGCGGGCCTCTGCGCCTGTTGATTGGCATTAACAAGTGCTGCTGATAGTGAAGCTCTTTGGCATCAAGCATCAGATCCTCACTGGGAGCCTTTTTCCAATGTGAATGATGATTTCATCAATATCTGAACTAAGATTTTGGTAGAAGAGACGTCTCGTTAACACCCAAGTGCAGTCAAGTCAGTTACAAATACGTGTGAATACCCTTAGAGTCATTTCAAATGGATGGAAAGAGTAGAAATATAAGTACTTGTGTGAAAATATTCTCAGAAGAAAGTAAAAAAATCTCCTCAAGTACAGTAGCAAAGTACAGTTTGTAGGTACTTTAATTAATTATTTCCATTTTATTTAATAACTTCAGTTTCATATTACAAAATATAATCAACATATCAAATATGATGTATTATTATAGGTTAAAATAAGGAGGAACATCACAAGCTAGCACTGAACAAACTAGCATTTATTCATCAATAATTATAATTAAATAATATATATTGTTTTAGGCCATTCTGCTTAATGAGTATTAATACTTTAAGTATATGTTGATGCTAATACTTTAGCAACATTTTGAATGCATGCATGGTATTACTACTGCTTTTAATGACGGTAAGTAAAAGTACTTCTTCCACCACTGTCCCCTACAGATTAGCACTATATCAGTTCCCAAGGGAAACTACACCAAAGCTTTTATTGATATTTATGAACAGAGTTTATAATTAAATCCTAATTAATACCTCCAGAACTTACGCCTGAGCGATGTCTTCCACATCATCCCTGTCAGGTAATTAATAGTCACCATTTATTCAGCCTGCAAACCCAGCGTTCAGTTGAGTTAATAGATCATTTCACTTCAACCCATTACCACCTGAGAAAAAGCTGCCTGAATTTAATATCAAAATTGCCCCTCTTAATAACATTCGACCTGCAATAACGCCTCGCCACCCGTTGTAATGTAATCCCCCCTGTGAGATTTACGATAGAGAAAAAATTAATACATTAAAGTTAATTTACATGTCTTTCTTAAATTTCACCTGAGGGTATATATTACCTTTAAATTGTATTAAAGCGTGAGGAGCAGTTAATTAATGCTTTGCCAGACTTTATCTGCTATCTCAAACTTAGTGTTTGAAGATTGGTGCTCATGTTTCACTGTGTTATTATCTGTTAAGGTGATTTACGACCTGGTGTAACTCGGCTTTTCTAATTTTTGTGAGCAAAATCTCACCTTTAGTCATGTTTTATTATCAGTTCTGTCCTTTTACAGCCAGTGGTTCAGTTTGAACTTTGCTTCTGCTCGTTGAACAAATCACTAACTAGTCTAGATTGTGTGGCCGTGAAATGAAACAGGTTACACTGCAGTGAGACGAAGAAGAAGAAGAAGAAGAAGAAGAAGAAGAAGAAGAAGAAGAAGAAGAAGAAGAAGAGAAGAAGAAGAAGAAGAAGAAGAAGAAGAAGAAGAAGAAGAAATTCGAGTGAAGTTCAAGTACCTCGGATTTGTACTTAAGTACAGTACTTTCCAGCACTCCCGCTGGAGGAACTTGAGGTCCACAATATATTTCTGGCTCTTATATTGACCCATCCTGATCTTTCTATCTCCGCCTCAAGGATGAGATATCGGGTATACACCATCTGTTCATCAGAAGTCTTGTGTCACTGCATATTTCTTTAGCTGAATGAAGTGTCATCTGCAGCTTGAGGAGCAGAGATAAAACAAGGCTTTGGTGTCAGCAGAGCTGAGGCAGAGACAGAGGTGACAGGTGGAAGACAAAAGAAATGAACGATTCAAACCCCCTCAGAGCCTCGACATCGGACACTCAGTGTGAACCTGCAGTGACATGAAGAAGAAATGTGGTGGATGGGAACCTGGATGTGCCAAACGTGTGACACGGTTTAAAAAGACAACCTCTGCAGGTCAATTTAACAAAGCCAGGAACCTGAAATACAAGAAAGATGACGCAGGTGGAACACATATTTAGTGATAATCATTCACAAAAATCATGATAAAATAGTTAAATTACACAAATATACACACACACACACACACACACACACACACACACACACACACACACACACAGAAGAAAACAACTATAATACAGTCTATTTACATGTAAATGATTAAATCCCATCTCATTCTAGTGCCTTAATAAAAATATTAATAATTAAAAGCTTAAAAAAAGTATTTTTGGTCTATAAAGTTTATTTGAACCTTGCACATTTATTTAAATTATTATGCAAATGATTTGTTATCTTTTAATCTGTTGTTTCTCACTTGTATGTGTCCCATGCCTTCTCTTGTTTTGATTTTATATGATACTAAGATGATTTATTATATCTTTTATTGTTATTTTCAACGGTCAATTCAAAGTCTGGGTGAAGGGACAGTTGCAGATTGCATTAACAATTTATTACAATAATTGCTGACCACAAATATGGTCAAAATGGGGTTTGATTTCATAAACGTGAAAGATTATATATTATAAAGGATGTTTTCTTCATCCTCTATGGGCGCCATAAAGACAGGAACCAAAGAAATGATAGATGATTATGATTTGTGTCTTAACTGCGGCTCCATAGTCATAATAGATACAATATATGCGTCACTCACTGTATTTCAAAGTTGGCCTCTGTGTGTTATTACTCTAAATTAGTCTTGACCCTGAACCTTATCCCAGCTCCACAGACGAACCTCCAAAGAGCATTGCTCAGACTCACTGAGGGTCCGACCCACCTGAATGTCTCAGAGAGCAAACAAACAGAGCAGTGAGGCACCATGGGAGAACAAAGATGAAGGAGAGAGCAGATGAAAGGTTGAGGGGAGGCTGTGACGGACAGCGGGGATGAGAGGCTGAAAGAGGCTCTGTTGTAGATGCAGGCAGGAGGCTGTGAAAGATCTGCTGGTAGAGTAACAGTTTGACAACTAAAAATATAAGGAGAGACAAGGAGAAACAGATAAGAGTGAAGATTGTTTTGGTTCGTCAAAGGACGCTGTTTTAGAGAAAAGGCTAAAAACAGCTCCACACTACAGACGCAGTAGTAGTTAATTGTCTTTTTCTTTCCACTCATCAGTATGCAGTGTTCATGTTTGTGTTGGTGTGTCTATTATTCATGTGAACTATATATATCACCACGTGTGTGTGTGTGTGTGTGTGTGTGTGTGTGTGCAGTCTATACGTAGCCCGGCTAAATGACTGTAATTACTTCTCAAGCTGCGAGCAACTCAGGCATGTTTTATTCTCCATCTGGACCCAGACTGCACACAGCAGTGAGGATTTTTTTCTTGTCTTCTACCTTTTGTTTGTCTCTCTTCCTATATCTATCTAGCTCCGAGGTTTCTAAACAGTGAGGCGCCCCTCCCCAGGGGGGTTGTGAGGGAGTTAGAAGGGGGGGGGGGGGGCTCGGAGGGAGCGAGGGAAGGCAAAGATACTGCGCGAGGTGAAAGGGAGAGGCGCATGCCTGTGCTCTACAAACAGCAGGAAGTTAGTTATTGTAGCTTGGTCTGGTGAGTTAGTGGCAGCAGCGGTGGCTGTGACACGAAGCTCATGGAGGCAATTTAAAACAGCTGGTGTCTGAATTTACATCAACATTTTAACTCAGTCTGTTCTAAAGACACAAACGTAATATGCTATAACATAAATGTGTATATCCAGTGTGGATTACACTTCCTGGGGGATATCTTTAACGTCCATAAATCAGCTTAGAATCCACAGAAAAAGACACATCATGTTTTTAAGTTTTATTCAGGATCAAAACTCCACTGATAGTCGTCAGTACATCCGTGGATACGCTGCAAAAAGAACTGCAAACAGGTAATTCAGCAAACTTTTAATGGTGCCGAAAAGAGCCTAAAAAACAGGCTCAGGTTGTAGCTACGGGTAAATCTCAGTAAATCTCAATAAATCCAATTATAATTAACTTTAATTCCAAAAAGTAGGGCATGCTTATCCCCCAAATACAAAAAAGACAAAGAAAAAGACAATAGGACTTACCAAATGTATTATGATTCTCTCTCTATAATAACATAATGTTCCGATTTCGACCCACAGTGTCAGACTTTAAAACCCCTGATCCAGCCTGGCTGTCTCGTTCACATGCAAAACCTTCACACAGGATTTGGGGGAAATAATTCCTCCTTCTTGCCCCCCTCCCAGTGCAGATATGGGGTTGTGGCCCTCTGTGTCTTCTGGAGGAACTAGTGATCTGTAAACTGACAAATGAACTCTGACACCGTCTGCCTCGGAGAGGACCGTACAGTGCTGCTCTCTGCTTTGTTTACGTAGCTGGTGATAATATAATGAGCATGTGGCATCATATGTATCCTCCTTGCCCCAAATTAAACGCATACAACTAAAAGACATTAGCCAGCTGCCACTACATGCCATACCCCCACATTAGAAGAGAGAGAAAGACATTGCTGTACTTGTGTGTGGGTGGTTTTTGTTTATACCTATAAAGACCTTTATTAAGCTTTAAAGTAGCTGCGTAGTTATATACAACATGTATATTGCATTGTGCTAGATGTGGCCTCCCAAAAATAGCTTCTACTGATTTCAGAAAAGTATTTTCTGCTTTGATTAAAGCTCTGTGGAAATGTTCTTTTAATGAAGGAGCACACAACTTTCAAAGCAGAGAGTGTGGTTAGGGTTAGGCAACAGAAGCTTCGGTTAGATTTTTTAGTATTTAACCAAAACTGTTATTTTCGCTAACTTTACTCCAAGTGCTCCAAGTGCCGTAAACATTATGTTGTCAGCCAACATTTAGCAAATTCTTTCTGTTACGACTTGGCAGATACTTTTCTTAATTATGTAGGTGGATTGAGGAATCAAATGTGAGTATATGTGCATCAAAAAGTGTCAAATACTGCAGATTATTATTGACTGTTCAGATATTTGCTGGATCTAAATCAGAAACTCTTTCTAACATTTGGACCATATAGCACATAGCACTGAACGTAAAGCTGGTGAGAAGTTTAACATGTTGACATGATGTTGGCACTAAATAAAAAGTTATTACAAGACATCTCAAGGGGAACATTTGAAGTAAAACATTTTGACAATCCGTCTGATATCAAGAAATGTCCCCTTGAAACTAAAGATGTCAACCCTTATGGTGTTTCTAGATTCATCATCTGGGGGACATGAATGTCTGCACACAATGTTGAGATGTTTCATGCCAGGAGTCATGCCTCTAACATGGATTAAAAAGTCTTAAAACATGTTACATATTACTCAAACTAAGGTGACTAACAGTGACCACACACAGAAAGATCCTGCACCAGATGTGTAGTACTGCTACATCGAGGAAATCATTACATTTGTGTGCATCTGTGCGTGTATGTATATGTTTGGGGGGGGTTTTGTGAACACTCTGCATAATGTGTGTGTGTGTGTGTGTGTGTGTGTGTGTGTGTGTGTGTGTGTGTGTGTGTGTGTGTGTGCGCGTGTGTGAGAGTCTAAATGAACAATGTCGACCATGTGGTGCTGCAGTGGTGGTAATTGATGAATGGGATGTTTAAAGAGCAGAATATGAATGAAGAAGAGAGCACCCCGAGGGAATACTCCACACCATTGTAATCAAAGCCTTGATAGTGTCCCCGCCTTTGACTAATGGTCCCAAAAAGAAGCCTCTTACAGCCTGCCTCTTCAATTCCCTTTCCTCAGCGTGACGCAGACCTCCAGAGAGAGGCTGGCAGGGTGGGAGGGTGACTTATGTCGGATCTTTTACATCAGCACAACCTTTGCTGTCACTCAAATACAGGCGAATACCTGAGTGGAGGAAGTACTCAGATCTTCATTTAAGTCAAAGTTATTTATTATTATACAATTATTTAAAGCGAGAAGTCGCTGTAATATTACTCTCTGACTATAGCTGCATTCCTCCACAGGATGTGTTATACAGAGAATCAGTAGTGTGTGCGTGTGTGTGTGCGTGTGTGTGTGCGTGTGTGTGTGTGTGTGTGTGTGTGTGTGTGTGTGTGACATAGATGCTTATTCAGCATGAGCTCAGCAAATCAATAGGTCAAGTCAATTCAAGTTAAGTCCATTTTCATATATAAATACTGGAAATTTAAAGCTGAGATTTTTTAAAGAATAGGATATATAGGTACCTATATATGTATATATATATATTAATATTCTTCACGTAAACACACAAAATAAACATTTTAAACATCAAGTGGATAGAAGGATAATATATTATATTGTTGAATAATGATTTTTGATGAATTAATACAATACAATAACTACTTAAATACACACTACTAGCTCTTATCTTAACCTATACATATATATTTATATATATATATATTTATTTGTATTAATATTCTGAATCTGCAAAATAACTAAACTTGTAGTGAAGTAAACAATGCATTATTCTAGAAGTACAAAGTAACAGAAAATGGAAATACTAAGTACACAAACCTTTAAAATACTAAAGTATAGAACTTGATTAAATGAATACTGTTGTTTCAAAACCACAACATAAACACAAGTCTAAACACGCAGCAGTTCGGTCACCTGTTTCTCTTAAATGTCACAGCGGTGCAGCCTCGAATATACAATCCAACACACACACACACACACATTATTACACACGCTGTGTTGGTGTGGCCTTTTGCAGGCGTCCTCAGAGATGTGGCATTGACAAACCTACAAACAGTAATTGGGCCATTATGACTCTCTGCGATGGTATTGATTCCACTGTTTTAGAAGCAGGCGGGTAATGGGTGTCTAGACAGAAGGGTTCATATTGCAGGCAGTTGGGCCTGTGCACTATTAGATACAATAATTTTGATGTTGTTCATGACTCAGGTGTGTTGTTTTGTGTTTTGTGGAAATTATGTAATTTACTGTAGTAGAACATTTGAGCTTTTGATTGCACAATATTCATACGTGCTGTGAGCTGGTGTTTCAGCATGGAGAGGACAAATGTGTACGCTAAGAAGAACGGCATATGGAAAAGAAAGGAGAAAAGATGGCGATGGAGCTTTTTATCACCAGAGTTAAAACTAATCCCGCTGCAACAGAACGACGACAATCTGTTCCCTAACTTTGAAAATGCACCTAGAGAGCAAAAAGCAGGTGACAGGGATCTCATCACAGCCTTGCTGATCAAAATCAAATATTACTGAGGCTGGGTTTCCATGGCAATAATGTGCTGCCCCCACCATGACATTTGGGGGTTCAGCTGCGAACGAGCCCCCCCCCCCCCCCCCCCCTCCTCGTTTGTCTGCCTTCTTGGTCCAAACGTGAGCAGAATAGATGAGTAAGCAGCATCTTGGCCACCTTTTCACCTTGTGTGAATCTACAGAGTTGTGTGCACAGCTCTCCCATGGGCTGCACAGCAACAGGATGCTGCCATGTGTGGCAAACACTCTCCCTGTTCTGCAGAATACCGTCGGTCCACAGAGAAATGCTGAGGCCATCGATTGCTTTCTCCACAGGGGCACAATGTGCAACCCACAAAATGTCAATGGATATGAATTGTGTAAGGAACTCTTGATCCCCTAATTCAATATCGTAAAGCTTCAGAAAAGGTCATACTTTAAGGTGGAATAACAATACCTCGCACAGTTGTTTTATTTTTAAGATATCATTTTAGAATTTGTTGTGATACATTTTTTATTGTTTAACACATTTTATAATTTTTCCTAATTTTATAGATTTTTTAATAGGTTGTGTTTACAATGCAAATACATGAAACACACCTAAACATGATAATACAACACAATAAAGACGTGGTTCAAACACACCAAACACACTGCAAATACAGAAACTAATGGAGTTCACATTGTGATTATTGCATGATTCAGATATTATTGCATTAGCCTTACAAGACATCCAATTCAAGTCATCCAATCATGACTCAACTGTAAGTTTGCAGTGCATGTCATTAAGCTGCATATGAGTCGTCAAATTGCTGGTGTTTGGTCTATTTGTCTGCTTTAATTGCAGCGCATTGAGCTCTCAGGGCCGCCATACTGAACAGCATTTTTAACCAACAATTCCCTTCTAACACCAGATACGGCTGCCTTCCCACCTTCTGCCTGAAATATTCATCTGGGAGAGTGCTGTCATGATGAAACACACATTTTAATGCTTACAAGACCACTGCCCCAGGCTCTTTTCACAGCATCAGTCACCTACCATCAAATCAAAGCTGCTTCTGAGGGGTGAAAGTACGAACAGGCCCCATATAATACCAGACAGAGAAAGACTAAATAACAGGACTGGAGTACAGTGAATATTTAGCTGCTCAGCTGTGAGAAAAAACGTAGGTATTGTCTCAGTGTGCCGATGATCCAGTTCAGCTCTCTGGTCCTTTGTTTAGTTTGTCGCAGATGTTCCTGCCTCAGTGTGCGTGAGGGAGGGAGTGCGCGGGATGATTTTCACTGTGGTCTACTGATCTCCTCGCTACATTAGGTCGGGCCATTCCTGTGATTGCTGCCAAAGCTGCCAGTAGACCAAATGAATGTCTCAGGAGGAAGACTGGGAGCCACCACATGCATATATTTACAGGCCAGAAGCAAAACAACACAAAGCTTTCAAAGCTTCTTGTAAACGCTACAAAAGTTTACTGTATGGGACGTCAATTGTTAATAAGCGGGATTATGCATAAGATAAAATAGTATTCTCAACATAAATGTATCCTTCCTGATGAAACTGCAAGACACAACCATTCTGCTCTATTTCATTCTATCTACATTTATGTATTCAGAGAAGATTATTGGGAGAAAGATAAAATGACAACTGCTAATGGCTCTAATTTTAGTAGGAAGTGTTACTTCACAACCAACAGATGAAGGGAATGAAAAGGATTGCTGGTTGGAGGACAGTGTGTGTGTGTGTGTGTGTGTGTGTGTGTGTGTGTGTGTGTGTGTGTGTGTGTGTGTGTGTGTGTGTGTGTGTGTGTGTGTGGGAGGGGGCAGTGTAAATGAATACACAAGAAGACATCATTCTGTCTAGTCTATTGTCTTAATTGTCATACTATTCTGTTTTGCAAACACTGTCCTGTGATCACTGAAGGAGAAGCTGTATAAACACACACACACACACGCACGCACACACACACACACGCACACACACACACACACACACACACACACACACACACACACACACACAGAGGCTGGCAGCACCACTCTCAGGCTTTAAACTGTAAATGCATCCACTGAACTTCAGCAGAAGTACGTCTCATATCTTTATCCAATTATCCGATTGTGTGGAATAAGTTGGACCAAAGTTCTGCACAAAAAAACAGCAAAGAAGGAGGAGAAGCATCATTTATTAAGAGCGACTGTCTGGCTCAGGGTCTTAAAGGCATAGTTGTCCATCAGTGTCCAAAAGTCTCCCCAGAAACAAATGTGACTGGCTGCTTAAAAGTCCCAGAGGTTTATGGTTATTAATTATAGCCATTCAGGCATCTCTAATCCAGATGTAGGTGATTAATAGTAGTCTGAGAGGTGGAGGACGAGGCCTTCAGCACGTCTAACGCTATAAATCTACACTTCTCAAGGAAAGATGCAGCATTCAGATGCATCTCTGTCTACAGCTATATCTATCAATCATACAGTAAAGTATGTGTTTTCACTTTATGAAGCTCTTGTGCAAACTTTTTTATCCCTTAGCTATGTGTTGTAATTATTGATTTATGAGTGTATATTCCTGATCAGTGCCACAGACTTTTGATTTATTTCAGCTTGTGGCTCTGCTTTCTGTATCCTCATGCTGAGCTTGAGGAATCCTCCACTTCATTCAATGTCGTGTTTTTTGGAAACCAAATGCATCTCGGTGAAGTTTTCCCTCACTGCTTTGATTTCTCCATAATCAAACTGAAGTTTGGTTGCGCAGAAGTTTTTCTCAGGCACAACAGCACATGCATTTTTCATAAAAGACAGATCATGGAAAGCAGTTCGGAGTTAGAAAGCGTTGACATATTTTGTGCTGAACACACCATGCATATTTCATAACGAAAAGTGTTTTCTCCCCACCAGCTTTGTCGATGTGTGGACTCAGAGGACCTAGAAATATGAGAAAGTGGAGGTATTCATCTATTGTTAACCATTTGTTTTTGTACATAAATCATAAACTTAAATCGTAGTCAGCTTAAATCACACCGCCTGAAAGAATATCCCATTACCACTAATGGTATTTTATTTTTATTACACCCAGATTTCCATAAACTATAATCAGCAGAAAACCACTCTGCCCTACAAAGGAGAAGAAAGAAGGGTTTAAAGTTTTCACTGCATAACAGATAAAAAGGTTGTGATGCATACATTTTTTTGCCCTTGAGAAATGCAGATTCTGCACTTAAATAATAATAAAAATACAATAAAAGAAACTGTAAATACAAACTAATTTATTTGGATTATTTACAGTCCATATTTCATAGGAATTATAGAGAAACTTCACAGAAAATAATTAATTTATGTTCATTTATAGATTCTTTCCAACAATAGGCTACACTTTTACATAAAAGTATCTTGTTTTGTGCCTATATAATAAAATACTACATTCTATATGATGTAATCAATAATCAATAATCAATGTAATACATTAATATACTGTTTAATACATTTAGGGATGTGATTTGATGGAAGCTCAACTAAACCCAATTGCAAGAATTCAAGTACATTTCAGTTAAAAGCTAAAGTGGCTATTTACTTTAGCATGACTAGCTAGCTTAGCTGTTTCTCTCTGTTATGATTTGATTTAGCTACCACATCATTTAGTTAAATGGTATTACAGACTGAATTAACAACATATAAGTTATATTATAAGATAGATATATAAGATATAAGAAGATAAGATATTTCTTTCAATTACAGATATTAGCTAGGAAGAAATCAGCGAGTAACTGTAGTGTTAGCTTCAGCTAAGGCTAACTGCGGCTATGTCAACGGCTAGCTAACGACATGGTTAAATGGCAATGTCAGTTAGTGCACCACTTTGATCCAGATTGATTATCTCAACAACTATAGGATGGATTGCCATAAGATTTTGTACAGACATGTATGATCTCCAGAGGATTAATACCATTGACTTTGGTGATCCTCTGACTTTTAGTTAATTGAAATATCTCAAAATCTACAGGAGAGATTGCCATAAAATGTAGATAAAATGTAGATGTAATAACATTGATCCCCTTAAAATGTCATCAAATATCAAAATGTAATTTAGTATGTGTGGACAATGAAGTACAGTCTGACCATTACAATGGGGATGGGGGGTAATGTACGGTTTTATGTGGGTTTGAATTCAATAAAATGTACCAAATAAAGTCAGATTCAAGTCTTCTGTAGGTTCAAGTGACATCTAGAAGTGAGGCTGCAGATCACCCCTACCTCTCCAAGCATGTCAGAGAACTACGGTTGCCTTCAAGTAACGTAAGAAAATCAAAAGACCCTCTGTAGAGCCTGTGTTTGGTTTGTCCGTTCTGGGCTACTGTAACATGGCGGAGCAACATGGCGGACTCCGTGAAGAGGACCCGCTCCCTATGCAGATAAGGGCTCATTCTATGTTAACGAATTCTGCCAATAAATCCCCCTAAATCCTACACACTGGTCCTTAAATATAATATATTCATTGACTATATTTTGGCTTTGTAGGGCAGCATTATCATATACACACATTCAAATGTATGCAAAACGTGATGCAGTACTCATATTAAATGGTAAATTCCTGTCTGCTGGCAGTGCAGCATAATCGCTCCCCATCATCTTTCAACTGTCATCTGCTGCAGTTTGTCACAATCCAGAGCATCCCACTGACTCTCCGGCTGACAGCTCTGAGGCCCCACTGAGGGGAATCAAATGCATTGTGAGCTCAGTCATGTGTGCCAACTGAACACCACACACACACACAAGTTTGTGAAATATATATTTTCAAATAGAAATTGACAAAGAAATGTAATCTCAATTCAGGGACCCGCTGAGGCTTTGTCGCTGGAGAAAATTAATTGTTACCCGCTTAGCGACGGCGTGTGACAGTTCTTGAATAGGCTAGATAATGGCTTTATCATCTCGCAATGAAACAGCCATATTGAAATAAGTGACAAGCGGTGCAACAGGAAGGGCACACGAGCTACAGATAACAGACAGAGAGGAATCGATGGAATCACATTTAAAACAGAACGAACATCATCTGACAAGACATCAATTTTCCGTGTGTTGACAAGTCTCAGAAGTAAAAAAGATTTCAGAGCAGCCAGAGACAAAAGACTCCACTAAATTTAGCCCAGTTTATAGCCTCGTCCATGGTGGATTGGTGGAGGGAGGATGGCTAGGAGTATTGGATTTCTGTGCCACATGACTCTAATGCATCTCATTACAGAGGCGGTCCAGATAGATTTGGTTTACTGTGAGTATCAGGTCAGAAAAAAATGCATTAGATGGACTCAGCAGCTGCCAGTGTGTTAGACTTTAAAAAAAGAAAACTATAACAGCTTTGCACAAGCACCTAATTTCAAATCTAAATTCAAATGAAATTATTATTTTGCTAATTCTGAAAGGCTTAAAAAAAACAGTATAATAAAAGCATTTACATGTTGTAATGAGTATGCATTCATTATGGAAGTGCTCTGACCCCATTATTGTCTTTTAACTTGCACATGGGCAATAAAGATGGGCATAAATAATATGATGTATTGAGGTATTTATGATGGTATGTCAATTTAAAAAATGTCTAAATATTCCAGCTAATGAGAAAATTCAGGGATGTTTTTCATGGTTCGTGGAGGATTTTGAGGGGGTTTTACACCAAAATATCTTTAAATGTTGCATATAATCCATTAGGAATACCTTAATACAGGTGTACATTACAAATACATTAATTAATACGTTAATTATCCTCTTAAATTCCATTTAATGGAATTCTAAGGTTTAAAATAAAGGTTTTGATTTCATAGATGCTATATTTTAGGACATTTTTGTGTCTCATTATACCGTCCATTATGTTTTTTACTTTGATGGATATTAAAGTGAACAAAGACAAGATTTTGAAGACGAAGAAAGACCATATTCAAAATAGTCAAAGGTCTGCTAAGCATAATAAAAAACTTCTCTTTCGCTTGATTTAATCTAAACAAAAGGCCGGAGAAAGAAGAAACATTTAATGTGCACGAAGAAATGTAATTTGAATGGTTCAAGGTCGTTATATTGCCTAAAGGGAACAGACTGAACTGAGTTAGCTTGCTCCATGTAAACCAACTAACGATGACTTGTCAAGGAAACAATCACAATAACACATTCTCAGCGTGTCATGATATCAACTGGATTCAAAGGAGTATTTTTGATGTCAGCCACATCAATTCATGACCTGAAAACACACGAGCATCTCTGCCTCGTTGCTATTCCCCTGGAGTTAGTCTCTCCTGAGCCAAAAGATTTGACTCAGGCGTCTAAGAATCAGCCCATGAAAACATAATGAGCAAACATGCCAGTAATAGACCAAGGGGAGGGGGGACTGTGTGCTGCACACAGTCCCACCACGCACTTCAAAGTAAAAGCACCCTATCCCTGGAGAAGTCTCTCGCTCCTTAAACATTGCACCAGCATCCTCCCCCTCCTGCCCTCCTCTCTCTCTCTCAGCTTCTGCCCCTCCAATTAAAAGGTCTCTGGCCCGTTTCCTGACAATCACTATAATGCTGTGCAGCCTTTCAGCTTATTGGTACCCTAAATAAAGATCTCTTAGATGAATTCTAAATGATCTAATTTCACATTCGATTGACCTACGCAGTTACACAAGGACATTGTTTAGCTGAGTACAATAGCCTGGTTTTTTATGCATAAAAGAACAGTGCGTGAGGTTAACGACAAGCATAACTTCTTTCTTTTTTTTCATTAAATGACCTCAAGAGAAGAGAAACCATAGCTCTAACTGCCAATGAAACCCTGGGGGGATGTTGCAGCTCCACTGAACAGGACTAAGGGCCCCATCGTTGCCAGAAACCATTACCCACTGAAGCCGCTTCACCGGCGCGGCCTCCGCCATGGAAATGAAATCAGTAAAATGGGCGGTAATTCGATTGCCTCCTTTGTCCTCACAGTGCACCGTTCAGACCTTTCAGTTCTTTAGCACAGATCTTCATATTTGACAGTGATTATTAATTAACAGCCATTACGGTGCATCAAGGATGGCATGGGCTTGTACAGGTCTTCATGGAGTCAACAATGCACTGACTGCTGACATGGCAGGCATCACACACAGTCAGTGGTGGAAGGAGTGTTCAAATCATGTGTGGTGTGTTTGGTTAATGTGTATGAGACATTTTACTGTTAGAAATGTTTACGATTGTGCTGATTTTTACTCCTTTATATTCTGTTGAGTGGTTTAATCTACAGCAACGCATCATATTCTATAAGATCATCATGTTTGTAGCGTCGCTGTCACGTATCTCTAAAAAGTCGACTTTAAAGTGTCAGGAGGATGTAGTGCAGTGAAAAGCACAATATATTTGCCTCTGAGATGTAGCAGGAAATAGAGGAACATCTAAAGTAAAGTATAAGTACCTCAAAGTTGTACTTCTGTACTGCACTTTCAACCACTGAACACTGCAGAGGACGGCTGCAGCCATGCTGTGTAAACTCAAGGAGCTGAATGATCACGCAGTCAGGAGAAAAGCAGGACCCTGTTTCCAGATAACTTTAGTCTTTCTTTTGAAATTAAGAATGTTTTTTTACAAACGCTCTTAAATTACTGCACACATTTCCCTCAGCAGCACTTAAGAGTGAGCGCACATGCATGTAGTTAAGAGCTTCTTAATACTCTTTAAAATAGCTTTGCATGTTTAACTCTCTGTAAACTGTGCTTTATATTAAAAATACATAAATCACTAAGATTAAGTGTTGAGAACAACACAAGGAAATGTTTAATAATTGGAATATGACAACAATCCTTAATGTGAAGTAAACTGTCTACAGCATATTGTCTTTTATAATTCATGTTAGTGGGTGGAAGTCAGTTTAAGGAACTACTTGAGACAGATGTTAACCTTTAACTCGTAAAAATGAAGCGGCAGTGCCTTTACGTTTTATGAATAGGCACCTCATCTATTGTAGATGTGATTCTGCTATAATTTATGTATGTGGCCTGCTGTATACAACAACATACTAGGGCTGCAACTAATGTCCAAATGTCTTTGAATGTCTAAAAGAACTGAAAGATATTCAGTTTAATATAATATAAAACAGATAAAAGGAGGAAATCTCCTTATTTGAGAGGCTAAAAACAAAATTATTTGCCATTTTTAATGAAAGATTACTTACTCAAAACAGTTGGCGACTAACCGATTAGTCGACTAATCGTCTCAGGCGCTGCAACAAACATAAAGAAAAAGAAAAGTGAATATACACCGTCAGGAAAGTGAAGGGATCAACAAACAGTGTCAGGCGAGAAGAGGGAAAGGAGGACAATGTTCAAAGTTTGAATTCATTTGTGTGTAATCAACATAATTTGCAGTTGCCAAAGATTATCAGTAAACCTGCTGATTTGTTGCTTTTATAGCCTCAAAGCTGATCTGTAAATAAGATTTAAAATGCTTGTTGCACAACAATAAGCCTGTGTCATAGAAAAACTGGCCTGTGTTTAAAGTAACAAACTAAACGAGTCTCCAATGTGACTGTGCTTTGGATGAATTAATGTTGTATTAACATGTTTTAAACGTCCACTCAGACAACTTCTGACATGTCGATTTAAACACATACTAAAACACAAACACATTTTGACCAGTCACCGTGGCTAATGTCATTACAAACTAACACAAGCAGCTGATCCCAACGCTGAGCCGAAGAACTGATCTAATTAGAGCTGCTTTATAAATAGAAAGTTTATCAGACTGCTGCAGAAGAAAGTGTGTCCGTCCTTCACGCTGTACGTTAGATTATAAATCTGCTCAGATATTATATAAAATATTGCCGTGAGGTAAAAAATGACAGACTCTTTCCACCACACAAGGTCAATATTCCTGATCATGATACTAGCGTGTGCGTGTTAACACAGTCTTAGACACACCCCTCTGATTCTGTCTGTTAGAGATATGTCAATACTCTTCATGTCGTTACATGTCCGAGTGAAACTGCAGCAGATGTTTAATACAGGGAGCTGATATTAGCCTCCGCACCACAGGTGAGTCACATCTCCAGACTGACTGTGAATTCACAGGCATTGAAACAGAAGGAATTTACAATGAGAAGCCAAGTTGGAAGAAAGGGGAATTTCCTCAGTCCCAAACCGGCTTCAAAAGGATGTTCATATGCAGTGTCTGTGCAGGTCATGAATTATCCATGATTGCGAAACAGATCCCTTGCAGTAGCTACACTACATGGAATATCGGTATGTAAAATAATGCGAAGAAATATGTATGCATGCATACTTAGTCTGGATTCAGTCTGCGTTTTCTAAATTAGCCTCCTGTGAAAGCGAAATGTCATGAGCACTTTGGTTGAATGAAATCCTTTAATAGAAACATAACGGCGCACAGAATGTAATTCTTTGTGTTACACATTTTCATCGTGTGATATGCTTCAGAGTACAACCTCCCCCACCCCACCCCCCATTCATGCACACACCTAGACTCAACACCAGCACAATAACGCATGTCCATTAATCCTCCAGAAACCAAAGCAAACAGAAAAAAAGCACTCTCTCAAGTCTGACAGGGGAGGCTGTGGTTGCTGGGGAAACGCCTATGACAGACAGTGATGGCCGACACCTCGGGGACCGGATGGGCTGATGGGTAAGCGAGGGGATGCGCGAGTGTTTGTGTGTCTGTCCGTCTGTGAACGTGTGTGTTGTTAATGAAAGAGTGTGAATAAGTTGGGGAGGCAGTCTTCAGTCATCTTAGTGGATGGATGGTTGCTACACAGGGGGAGTGACAGCTACAGCTCAGGGCTTTTCGGACGGGGGGGGAGGGGAGGGAGGGTGACAGCTTTTTGCTGTGGGTGCATCTCAACACTGTCAAGTTCCTCCCTAATGTCACTCTTTCTGCTTTCTCTGAAGTTAATCACAAACTTTAAAGGTTAGTTTTAAGGATTCGTTTTTATCAGCTGATCACTGATTAACGTCACAAATGTTGAGATTCTAAAGAATAAATCTGCCCATATTTTGTATTTTACTTATTGTCAATAAATCGCCTCAAAAAGATCAAATCAAACACTGAATTGATCCTACTCACAAGTATTGTCTGTGTACCGATAAGCCTGATATATCTTATGTCGTCCCTTGAGCAACAATGGCACATTTAGGTTCGTCGGTGGGCCCACCACTTTGGTTCAGACTGAAATATCTCATCTGTTACACACATTCATGTCACCCTCAGCATGACTTGTGAAATAAATGATCCTTTAAGTTTTCCTCTAGTGCCACCGTCAGGCCACACGTTTGATTCTTCCAACACTTTGCTTTATGACTAATTATGTACAAAACTAATGACGTTCCCATCAGTCTCAGCTGTACTTAGTGTTTAGTGCTAATTAGCATGCTACGATGTGAACATGGTGAACATTGTCATTGTGAGCTTGTTAGCATGCTGACGTTAGCATTTAGCCATGAATGGTCTTATACATCCATGCATTGAGCTCAAAGCATCACTGTGTACAGCCTCACAGAGCTGCTAGTATACTTCTGTTTCCTGGTTTCATTTCAGTACATGTTAAATACATATTAAGAGTAAAATTATCCAGTAATTCACAAGTAAAACCAATGTATGTGGTGAGAAAAGCATGTTTTGTTCTTCTTTAATAAGACGTCTTCATTCATGTGCGAGGTGATTAACAACCAGTTGACATTAAACTACAAAGAACACATGAAACTCTAACCATTTCACTGTATAAATATTTTAGTAATAATACCTGAGATATCAGGTGGATGTTTAGTTTGTTTTGCTTGTTCTTTCTTTTCGTTTTTACCTAAGAGGATGTAATGTGTTTTTTTTTTCAAATAAAACAGGTTGACACAAGAGAACAAAACAGAAATGAAATGCCAATAAATTACAATAAAAGAGGAAAATTATACAACAGCATAACACACTCTTTAACCCAGATTTCGAGTAATTCACTGTATCTGCTTATCCTATAAACAGGACTCTGCTGCCATCTTGTGTTCAATGAGAGGAAGTTACAACCCATGAACTCACGTTTCTTCTCTATTCTGTATGTAACTAAAAACTATTGTTAGTTGGAGTTGAATTGTGAGTGTTACACAGGCTACATGACATGTATTTAAATTATAAAATTAAATAAATCAATAAAAACTGCAATTGTTAAGGTAGAGTACTGATTGTGAAATACAATATGACAGGAATGAAAATTAATTTCTATCGATATAGCGATAGACTGGTTTGTAAAACTTCAGAAAATTCAGTAAAATGCTCGCAATTACTTACTTTTCAGATTCAGATTATTAACACAAAATATAAATCAACCTCAATAAATCATGTTGTAATATTATATGTTATATAATATGTTATATAATATGTTATATTATATTATATACACAACAGTAAATAACGTAATTAAAATTACCTCCACATTTACAAGCTGCAACATTAAAGTGATGAACATAACAATGCATCAATAATTATAATCCCGTGACATAAAATATATTATTCTAAATAATAATAATCTAAATAATTCTGCATAATGATTACTTTTTTTTGGTACTTTAATTATATTTTAATGCTTATTTACTTTTGTTCTTGTATTTTGAACGAATTGAAGAATTTTTACTTGTAGCAGACCCTTTTTACAGTGTGGTATTAATAGTTATACTTAAATCAAATATCCACTTTCCACTGCTGTACAGAAGATGCTTCATCATGCGCGCATGCGCAGTGGATTCCTCTCCTCTCCTGCCTCTCCTATGACTGACCGCTAGTGACCTCAGTTTCTGCAGCAGCACACAACTTCAGACAGCACACACAAATTGCACACACACAAAAAAAACACCACGCGAGGAGAGATGGCTGGTTTATTCGTAAAGATCTTCGTGGGCATCTACGTGGAGATAAAACGGAGCGACGGTACGTGGCATGCACACAGACACCGCTCTCCATCCGGCGGGTCCGGATGAGAGGAGCTAACGTTACTGATCACCGCAACGGGGTGTTTTCTGCTAAGCTAGCAAACTGCTACATCATCTTTTCACCGGGATGTGGTGTTAAAAACCCCGGTGAATGACGCGTTAAACGAGCAGTAATGCTGTTTGTATGTCATGCTGCTGTCGACTGTCAGTCAAGTACACACACGCCTGCCGGCCTGAGAGGGGAGCGGGCTGCAGGGCGGGCGGGTCCGTCCACCTGTGCGGCTGCCCGGTCAAAAAAATGACACCTGCCCTGTTTTGCCTTGCTCTGGTTCATCTGCCCTCGCTCCTCTGTATCATGGCTGAAGTCCCTCCAGTGTGCATGCTATCAACTGCACTGCACCATCCAGCAGTGGCCTGTGAATCCTGGGCTGATGGATGGCTGCATCCGTGGGGCCTCTCCCCCCTCTGAATGGCACTAAAATAGCTAAAAACAGCTTTGTGCTCATTTATTTTACTCTACAAATGTGTGAATAAGGCTGCCAAGAATCTAATTAACAGCCTGTAAGTAAATGTTGTGAATGCCAGGGGGAAAGTCTTCATCATCATCCATCATGAGCCACACCCATTAGCATTACAGACAGTATTCTTATTTTAGTGTCAAATTGTGACCGCAGGAAACCAAAATGTAATATTTTATGCTTTCTTCCTGCATGAAATGATCTGAAAATGACATTCTCAGTTAGAGATGTGGCTCATGGCTCATTGGTTGTGTTAATGTCTGCCTCCTGTACATCATATACTGTATATATCATACTCTACAGTCCCATGCAACACAGCATGAGCAGGCCTTGCATCTCTTTACATCCTTTCTCACTGCAGGACGAATACACCAAGCGATGGTCACATCGCTGCATGAGGACAATGACAGCGTGACGGTGGAGTGGATCGAGAATGGAGACACCAAAGGGAAAGAGGTATAGCTGCCACTTTCCAGCCACTAACTTCCTGTATTATGTACCTGGATGTCCTCTTCAAATCCTCTTACGAATTTCTTTCTGTCCGTTCAGTGTGTCTGGAAAATCATTTGTGTGGCACCAAGACATTAACTTGTCTTGCATTCAAACACGTTTGTAAAACTTTGTGATTTCCTGCCACAAAAGCATGAGAAGGTAAAGTCAAATGTCTGAGAGGACGTCAGCCGTCAAAATAAGTTTTCCTCTGGTGGCAGCCTCCACCTTTCATTCCTTCAACCACCTTCTTGAAAACGACGCACTTTTGAGAAAAGCTCTGCTCCAAGGATGTATTTCTGTAGTTACTAGAATTGTGATAAATGTCAATGAGATTTTGAATGAGGTTTTCTTACTTCTATATCTATATGCTGGATTTATACTAGATGTTGAGCTCAGTGATTAAATCAAGCTTATAATCATAATATTAACAGTCTCTGTCTTGTTTCTGCCTCAGATCGATCTGGAGAGCGTCTTTGCTATGAATCCAGATATTGTTCCTGATGAGGAGATACCACAGAGTCCAGAGGCTCCGCTTCCTCCTTCCAATATTCCCAAAACCAGCAAACTGCCCAAGGTCTGCACCTATCAATCCCTTTTCTCGTGACTGACATGTTCGAAGATTATTCTTCGTGATTTGGAGATAAAAAGCTGTTTTTGTTCAACATTAAGGTCTTTTTTCAGTCACTTCATCGTGTTAAAGGCGAAGGTTTGGACATCTTTCAGTAGTTATCACAGTTATAACGATAACTTTACAAAATGAAAGATGATTTATTGTTTGATAAATAGATAATTAGTTTCAAACTTAGTGTGACACTATTACAGATGGGATGCCAACTACTGTGCACGATACAAGTAGAAATCCTCATTAGCGTCACAATGTTACTTTGAACTGAGAGGAAGCATGACTTCACACTGTCATAGACTTAGTTTCTGTATTTAAATTAAAGTCTGGTGGTGTAAATCCAGCTGCTAATGCACTTAGGTGTTTTTCCTAAATGCATTTTTGCTACATAAGAAATAACACTTTGATCACTTGAGCTATAATGATGCAGCATGTAATTCTCCATGAAGGTGACAGACACTGTTGTGGCTGAACACTCCTTTAATCTTGCAGTGTTATTGAACAGTTCCTGACTCAGTCCACTTTCAACTCTATTTTTGTTTTTTTTCCAGACCAAACGGATTACAGCAATACCTAAAGCTGAGAATGCTCCACGGGAGAATAGAGGTGTGTTTGATTTAAATCAGTTACTGTAAGGTACTTTAAAACCCTTTGTCGTTGTAACTCAACACACATGAGACAGATACATATTTTTAGATTCAGTGACGATGTCATTATTTCAGGTGTCAGTCACAAATAAACATCCTGATGCTCTGTACCTGCAGAACTTGCCTGAGAATCATCCGGTTTTTAAGTTTTCTTCAGTCTCAAAGTGATCCTGTGATAGTTGTCTGTACATATACTGTATGGGAACACAAGTGTAAAGAAATACAAGTTTAATAAAAGAAGTGGGGCTCAAGTTGTAGCCCACAGCAGCTAACATTATGGGAACTGTAGTTCCAAAACTATGAAGCATGATTATCCTCTAAATTAAAGCAATTAAATAATTAATAAATGATGAGAATAGAATCGACTAAAGGATAAACTGACTCATCGTTTCAAATCAACACTTTCTGCATGAAAGTAGATTTAAGTGTCTGTTTATTTTATAATTTTGCACCAATGGGTGTTTATCTTTGTGCTCCTCAGCTGCGGCGGTGGGAACCACCCGGGCCCGTCCCAGCCAGCACATCCAAGCTCCAGAGCCACCTCCCCCGGCCATCGCTCCCCAGTCTGCACTCAGCCAGTCGCTGCTGCAGCAACAGAACGGTAACACACGGTCTCTCCATCTGGATCAGACATGTCAGAGGTTGTCCACATGCTTAAGTTTTGTAATCTCTGCTGTACTTAAATGTAGTTTCCAAGACCCAGTGTGTGTGTGTGTGTGTGTGTGTGTGTGTGTGTGTGTGTGTGTGTGTGTGTGTGTGTGTGTGTGTGTGTGTGTTATTATTTTCTGGTGGACGTTTTTATTGTTTGTTTGTTTTCTGGCGAAGGGTAATGTTACAGAGGCCGCAACCAGTGATGTCATGCTCCCACACAGCTGTGGTTGCGAAGGCGTCAAAGGCTCTTTCACAGTCACTCACATGCTTGGCTTCTGGACTTGGACTCATACTACAGCTCTTGTTTTAGTTTTCAGCTGTGGCTGTTGGAATTTACATAATATACGCTACTGTGGAAATAAAATAAGATTACAAATTCGACACTCAAAGCATGACATTTGAAAGCTGCAGAATCACTGCTAATGATACTGCTTTAATTCATTAACATTAGCAATACAACAGTATAAAACTATAAAACTCAGCTACAAGTGAAAGTTCTGCATTAAATATAAAATCAAAAGTAAAAGCATTCATGGAGTAAACCATGTAATTAAGTGCTGTTGATTTGTTACTGATACATTAAGTATAAGTAGCATTTTAAAAGATAGCTGCATAAATATATAAATAAAAGTACCTCAAATTTGTACTTAAGTACAGTACAGGCTGTATAAATAATACTATAATGTTCTTAATGCTACAAGTCTATGAGAACAATACAGTGTAGCAAGAACCTTCCTGGTCAATTGTGATTATATGTGTCCTTTCCAGCACGGAAGAAATCAAACTGTGTGAAGGAAGTAGAGAAACTGCAGGAGAAACGAGAGAAGAGGCGACTTCAGCAACAAGAGCTCAGAGAGAAGAGGGCACAGGTGAGGAGCGAACACACACATACAGTATACCGATACACACACACACACACACACAGCGTCTGAGGTGGTTTCAGATGTACGGTTTCTTGACTGATGATCACAATTTTGAAAGAGAAATCTGACTTTATACTCAAGGAAAAACCAAGTAAGCCAATATTTTTATGTTTTAGAACATGTTTATACAAAAAACACAAACGAGACAACACACACACACACACTCTCCTGGAAAAATCCAGAATTTATGAATATGCTAATTATGTTCATTTAAATTTTTTAAAACAAATACAGGCATTTGCACATGTAAAATATAGAAAATGCACACTTTTTAAGTTGGCTTTTTGAAAGTTTGTTCTTTGTTTCATTTCAGGAGGTGGATGTCAATTTACCAAATTATGAAATCATGTGTATGATCAGAGACTTCAGAGACAGTCTTGACTGCAGGCCTTTGACCAGCAATGATCTGGTAAGTCTGGTTTAGAGTTTGTTTCCAGATTCATGTAAAATACTTAAACCTTCCACAAAGGATTCCAGATAGTGGAGTTGTAGAGATGCTTATTGCCTCCACGATCAACAGACATCCAGTTGTTACACATTAGCGGAGAAGTGACTTTAACATATTTATATACTAAGTAAGTGTTACGTTTTGTAATAAGGAGGACCCAAATGCAGAAAGCAAGATGAGGTTAAACAAAAGAGAGCTTTATTTAGCAAAAGCTTACCAATATATAAAACGAGGTAACAAATAGAACTGAAAACACGAACCAGGGTTGACACAGGATAGCACGAAGGCCAACATGGCTCAGTAGGCTGACGGAAAGGCCGGGCTGGAGACCAGGCTGGAAGCCGGCGAAGCCACTCGGGTAGTCACTCGGGAGGCCGGGCTGGAGGCCGACGGAGTAGTCGCTCGGGAGGCCGGGCTGTAGGCTGGCGGAATCGGTCGGGAGACCAGGCTGGAGGCCGAAGGAGCCGCTCAGGAGATCGGGCTGGGGGCCGGACTGGAGATCGGGCTGGGGGCCGGGCTGAAGGCCGGCGGAGCCGCTCTGGAGGCCGGGCCGGAGTCACCGGGATCTCGAGAGTGAGGGGGAGCACGGGGGTCTCGAGCATCAACGGGAACACGGGGGTCTCGGGAGTCAAGGGGAACACATGGGTGTCTAGAGGCGATGGGAGCACAGGAACTGGGGTCTCGAGGGGTGAGGGAATCGAAGGGACTGGGGTCTCGAGGGGCCAGGAGAACGCAGGGACTAGGGTCTCGAGGGGCCAGGTGAACGCAGGGACTGGGGTCTCGAGGGGTCAGGTGAACGCAGGGAGTGGGGTCTCGATGGGCCGCAGGGGGAGAGCTGGGTTCTCGAGAAGCGGCTGGGGAACAGCTGGAGTCTCAAGAGGTCCGGCAGCAGGAACGGAGGTCTGCGGTGGTCCGGCAGCAGGAACTGGAGGCTGTCGTGGTCCGGCAGCGTAAACAGAGCTGTCGCGGCCCACCAGCGGAATGACGGTGGCTAGCACGGCCAAATCTCCTCCTCAGAGACCTGGAAGCCTTTTGCGCACACAGAGATCCTCCCCGGGCTAGGCAAGTACCCAGGAATGGGTCAGGTGCTGGAGCAGGAGGAACGGTGAGCTGCCGAGCTGATTGGAAGGCAGACCGATCTGCGAGGTTGAGGAAATCCCTGATCAGGCAGAAGACTCCTCAACCAAGGCTTTTCAGCCACCTCCCCACGGGCCTGTCGAAGAAGGACCTGTTGGTCCTTTCTACAGGCGGCTTCCTTCCATTCACGCAAAAGACATATTAACTCGACATACAGACAAAAATAATCCTCGTCATCAAGCACTGCTGGGTCCATTTTTGGTCGGCTTACCAATATATAAAACGAGGTAACAAATAGAACTGAAAACACGAACCAGGGTTGACACTAGTGATGGCAGTGTGATACTGAAGCTTCGATACGTGCTTCAAACTCTGGACTACAATTACATAGAACCACTGCTTCATTTCCTGAATGAATCACCGGACTGGTTCGCGGTCCAATCAGGTGATTCGCTGTCCACTGCCTCGTCTCGATTCTGGATTGAGACAGTTTTGAATTTGAGCGCCTCAACACTTTATAACCGCTCTAAACAATGCACAATTTGTGGGTTGTTGTCGTAGTAGTATGAGTTATTGGTATTGCATTTGTATTGGATCATTATGGAGCCAGCCAACTAGCGAAACAATTTTTATGCACGCCAGAATCATCTGTTCCCTGTGTGCAAGTAAAGAAACCAGATCTAAATCTGTTGAAAAGATAATGTATATCCCACATAAAAATGCGCAGCTTGTAGAGCAGGTGTTCCCTCAATTCAGCAATTCAAGCAGCCCGGGGTTCGAATCCGACCAGTGGCCATCTGTTGCGTTTCATTTCCCTTATCTCTATTCAATCTTAAATTGTACTATCATTTAAAGCCTAATAAGCCCACATTTCCCCCCAGCACTCTCCTCAATAACACATACACACAATCATCAATCTTTATTTTTAAATAGAACATGATATTCAGTCTTAGATGTGTGCGTCAAAGATACTTTAAATCCACTGCAGCCTTGCACTTCGCCAGAAGAGGTCACTGTACCTGAAGCTTCGAGTAATGAACCCATTTCCGAAACAATTGGCTGAAGTGGTTCAGTGCTTCACAAAAGCTTCATTCGCCCATCACTAGTTGACACAGGATAGCGCGAAGATTCACGAGGGAAGCACAAGGCACCATGGCTAGCACGAGCAGAACATGAGAGTAACAAAAAAATGACTACCCGACAAAGAACACTGAGACAGACAGGGATATATACACAGACACTAAATGAGGGAACGAGACACAGCTGGGGGAGAAAGGCAAAAAACACAAGGGCAGGAAGTAATACAAGACATGACACATTTCAAAATAAAGCAGGAAACGCAAATCCAGAGTCATGACAGTAAGCTGCAGATATGTGTATAAGACTTCATTAGAAATAACTGTTGGGTATTTAACCAAAAGTGGCTTTTTATCCATAACAAGCTTCGTCATTCTGGTGCGTTAGCTTCTGAGATTTAGCCGCTTAAACTCCACTAGTCATTACAATCTCATGCTATGTGCGTAAGATCCTAAATATTTCCAAATAAACGAAATAGGTCTGGTTGAATTTGGTGCAATGTTTATAAAATGATGCCATCTAGAATATGTTGTGGAAACGTGTAGCTTCAGTGAAGAGCTGAAACAAGCCGATACAGAATAAATGTGAAACTGTCAGCGTGGAATCACATTTTTTTTCTAACCTTTAAAGCTACTTGAGTGCAAACAAAGAGTTATTTGTCTGTTGAGAGGCTCTTTCTGTAGCATGGTATGCAGTAGAGAAATGATGCTGTACCTTTTTAATGTTTCAGATCGAGGAGCACAGGATATGTGTGTGTGTACGTGCACGTCCCCTCAATAAAAAAGGTAAGAGTAACTTTCAGTGTCAGTAACTGACGTGTTCTTTGTGGCGTTTGCTTACCCATTAACAAAACGTCTCTCTTTAGAGTTGACTACGAAGGATTTGGAAGTGATCACCATCCCCAGTAAGGACGTGGTGATGGTCCATGAGCCGAAGCAGAAAGTCGACCTGACCCGCTACTTGGAGAACCAAACTTTCCGATTCGACTACGCCTTTGATGAGTGCTCCACCAATGAAATGATTTACAGGTGATGTGTTTTTCTGTAGAACTCCAAAAATGAAACCAGATTGAATTAAAAAATCTGGAAAAATGCCTTTTTAGGAAATAAAAGCTGACTTTTTAAATAGAAATGTCCATTAAGAAATAACAATGAATTATTTATGTGATTATTTCAGGATTATTTATTTATTGAATAACATTTAAGAGTTGCATATTTTACTGCTGGCTAACAAAAGCTCCTCTCTCAGGTTCACAGCTCAGCCGCTGGTTGAAACCATTTTTGAGCGGGGGATGGCGACGTGCTTCGCGTACGGACAAACTGGAAGTGGGAAAACACATGTGAGTGCTTTGATTTTAAACTTATGTTAATGTTTTTAGTGCACTTTTCCTATTTTAACTCTTATCTCCTTCTTAGACGATGGGAGGGGACTTTTCAGGAAAGAACCAAGACTGCGCTAAAGGGATCTACGCACTGTCCGGTCAGTTTCTCCCATACAGCGCCTCTACAGTATCTTCACTGCTGGTTACTGCATCTGACTGAATTCAGGTTTCTCCTTTTCTTTCACTGTGCAGCCAGAGATGTGTTTGTCATGATAAAGAAGCCAAATTACAAGAAGTTGGATCTCCAAATCTTTGCCACGTTTTTTGAGATTTACAGCGGGAAGGTAAGTCTCTTAACACGACTAGTAGTGAATCGATTGAAGAAGAGGACTGAGGTTGTGTTGACGTTTATGCAAGTGTTCTGAGTCTGTTTTTATCAAGCGTCGAAATCAGTTCTAACTGACCAAAAATATCTCTGTAAAAGCTTTCATCTTTCATAACTTAGGGAATTACTTTGCTCTCTGCTGGTATTTAGGAGAGCACCAGAGGTGTCCTCAACTGTTAGGAGTTTCCAGTAGATGGCGTTCACGCACAGACAGAGATGATTTGGAAACGGTTAAGCTTTCTAATGATTGACCTTGTGCAGGATGCAAATTAGACACATGCTGTCAAGGTCCGTGCAGACTTTCTTTATTCATCTGTTCTTGTTCTGTTCTGGTGCTTCAACAAAGGCTTTATTTGATCTTTATCTTATATCTTTGCATCTCTGGCCGACCTTTATTCACCTAGAGTATTTGCCTATACACAGGGCCTACGCAGAAAAAGCGTAAATATTTTTTGCATTTCAAATTTGTCCTTTATCTGATGCACACTACACTACAAACCGCATCTATAGGAAAAAGGTTGGAGTCATGTTTGTCCTAGTGCTGTAGAGACATCGCGTGAACACTGAGACAATTTTTGTTTGCATTTAAAAAGGTGTTTGACCTGCTTAACCGCAAAACCAAGTTACGGGTCCTGGAGGACGGGAAGCAGCAGGTGCAGGTGGTGGGGCTGCAGGAGAAGGAGGTGAAGTGCACAGAGGACGTCCTCAAACTCATCGAAATTGGAAACAGCTGCAGGTAGGAGATGATTGTTTGCATAAAAACAGCAGCAAGAGCAAAACAGTTTGTTCTGAAAAGTTTGGACTGGTCCACAGGAATAAGCTTTATGTCTCTGTCCCCGTGTCCCCTTCAGGACTTCTGGTCAGACCTCGGCGAACGCTCACTCTTCTCGGAGCCATGCCGTCTTTCAGATCATTCTGCGTCGGCGGGGGAAGATGCACGGAAAGTTCTCCCTTATTGATCTGGCGGGGAACGAGAGAGGGGCAGACACATCCAGCGCTGACCGTCAGACACGCCTCGAAGGAGCCGAGATCAACAAGAGCCTGCTGGCACTAAAGGTCTCCTCCGCAGTACTCAAAGATATCCTGTGCATCGGTGACTTCACTGTCAGCAGGGACGTTCGGGGTTGTGGCATGTGGAGGTTACCTAAAAGTGTGACATTGGTTATGACACAAGTTTTGTAAAGTCAATGATTTAAAGTGCGACCTCCGCAGTCTGGATGTGACATCTAATTAAATACATCATTACGCGTCTGTGCCGACTACAGCCGCGGTCGAGGGATTATGTTTTCAGGTTGTCCGTCCGTCTGTCCCACTGTCGTGAACGCGATATCTCGAGAATGCATCCGGCACAAACGTCAAAACTGATGTGAATTTGGTGGTCAAAAGGTCACTGACCTCACAACTCATGTTTGGCTGTACCTTCGAGTTTATACAAACGTCTGATAGAATAAAAAAGATGAAGTGATGACATTTTGGACATAAATGTAACTTGACTAGTTGGTGGCGGGACAGAAAAGCTGCAAATTCACAGATTCGACAAACAGGAACCAGAGACTATTTTACAGTTAAGGGATTATCTTAATTGCGTCAGTATTAACGTGCTGTGCATTTAAAGGTTTCCCTCGACACAGCCACTGATGATGTTCCCGTCTTTCTGTCTGCAGGAGTGTATTCGAGCGCTGGGCAGAAACAAACCTCACACTCCGTTTAGAGCCAGCAAGTTAACTCAAGTGCTGAGGGACTCCTTCATAGGAGAAAACTCCAGAACGTGCATGGTAAGAACAAAGGGAAGCTGTGTGTATGTGTACTTCCTCTCCCCTGTTTGTTTTTGAACAGGTTTGTTGATAAGTATTGATCCAGCTGTCTTAATGTTTCCCTGCACAGATTGCAACCATCTCTCCTGGAATGGCGTCATGTGAAAACACCTTGAACACGCTGAGATATGCCAACAGGTAAACAGATTGTTCTGAACCACGACGACAACATTTCAATTAATTAATGTGAGAATTGCTTGCACAACTTAACATGATTCTCTCCCGTCTCTTCTTCTTGGTTGTGTTTCTTCGTCTCTCTCCTCCCATGTTTGCAGAGTAAAGGAGTTTGGGATAAGTCCCTCAGACATTCCCTTCTCCCAGAGCGGGGGTGGAGGGAGTCGCTCTGAGCTCTCCCCTTCTTATGAGTACGATCACTTTATACTACGCCTCTCATCACTTCTATCCACAGCGCCCTTCACGTCAATTTATCACCATATTGGCATATGACATTACCCATTAATAACCACTTTTTGTTGCTTCCTGTCACTTAGAGCTATAAAAACTATATTTCATTCCCCGCTGATATTATATATATATATTTATTTATATATTTATATATATATATATTTATTTATTTATTTATATATATATATATATATTTATTTATATATATATATATATATTATATATATATATATATATATATATATTTATATATATATTTATATTTATATATATATTTATTTATATTTATTTATTTATTTATATATATATATATTATTTATATTTATATATATATTTATATTTATATATATATATATATATATATTTGTATAGAAACACGATACCAGACACAAATTGTTATTCCAAGCAGAGTATTTTTATTTGTTTTAAAAAGGTGTGTGCAGGGGATCTTTAATGGTTTTTAATTCAGTATAATTTAAAGCACATTGGCTCAAGATGTTACATCACTTAATCCCAAAGTCAGTAGAAGAGATCATCTGCATTTTTGTTTCAACAGTTTTCTCCACCATCCAGTATTTGTTGATGTTGGCCTTGTTTTTAATTTTTCTCCAGGCTTGATTTCTCCTGAACCTGCATGGAGTCAGTCTGTATTGTTTGTTGTTCCCCATTGCATGTATTGAGCATTTTCACCAGCAACATGTCTGCATATTGCATGCAACAACCAAACATTTTGCTACATCAGATACCCCAGCAGGACTTACAAAAGTCATATTGTTACTTTTAGGGTGAAGGAGCTCACAGTGGACCCTGCAGGAGCGATGGACATCCGTCAGGGAGGACACGTCAACCAGCTGGAGGTGCTGGAGGCTCAGTGGGAAGTCGGGAGTTCCCCACAGAGAGATGATCTGAAGCTGCTCTGTGAACAGAACGTAAGACAAACACAGATACTCAATCCTTCAGGTGTATGTAGGATTAATGTAATAAAGCAGGTTACGGATAGATTCACATTTTTTCAAGTCCTAAAATAATACTCACGTTCCCATATGTACATTTCAATTGAAAACGTCACTCTCGATAATACAATAATAATTTAGAACATGTTTTTAATTGACAGTCATGTGGCTCGCTCCATATGTTAAGATAACGATGGTTGTCCTTTTAATATCTTTATATATCTAATATTTACTTTTCCACAGACCGATGAAAAGTAACACAAAGAGGGAATTCTGTCCTAAAAAGAAGATACTTTAAATCAAAATAGCACCAGATTATCTCCAAAGTTATCTCAAGAGAGAGCAGGTCTAGACCCAACTCTTATTTAAAAGAGTCCCAACATAACATTCCCCCATAAGCAAAGCAGTGTGACAGTGGCAAGGACAAACACTCCCCTTTAACAGGACGAAACCTCGAGCTCAGGGTGGACGGACGTCTGACCGGTGGAGTCGAGAGGGAGAGGTTTGTCTAACTGACTCCTGAAGCCTCACACTGAAAGTACTGGATCAAATGATGTCCACAAAGAGGACAGTGGACATTATCACCAGTCGTTTACATTAGAAGTGCATTAATGAGTTCAGACTGCAGACCATTATTTCACTAATGTAAAAAACACGCATGGTGGTTCTCTCTGTAGGAGGAAGAGGTTTCCCCGCAGCTCTTCACTTTCCATGAAGCCGTCTCTCAGCTGGTGGAGATGGAGGAGCAGGTTCTGGAGGACCACAGGGCCGTTTTCCAGGTACAGTAGAGCGTTCAGCGAAGGAGGCAGCTCAGGAAGGTCTGAGGGGTCTTAGTTCGCAAATCCATCGATCAAAATGTGACAGATTCTGTAAGAACGTCATGAATAACTTGTAAATCAGAATCAAAAGTTGTGTAGGAGTGAATATTGCACATGGCAGTGATCATTGCACAGTGTTGGAATAGACTGCTCTTGGTGTGGTGGTGCACCAGGTGATGGTACAGTCTGAGCGCTGCAGGGAGAAAGCACCGACGGTATCTCTCCCTGAGACACCACGGGTGAAGCAGCCTGTCGCTGAAGGAGCTGCACAGTGCGGACAAAGTGTCCTGGAGGGGGGGGGGGGACATGTTGTCCAATAGAGAGGACAGCTTGGCCGTCATTCTCCTGTCTCCCACCATCTCCACAGTGTCCAGCGGGCTCCCCAGGACAGAGCTGGCCTTCTTCACCAGTCTGTTCAGTGTCTTCCTGTCAGCGGCCGAGATGCTGCTGCCCCAGCAGACCACTCCATAAAAAATAGCAGATCAATGCAGACGTAACTTCCTGCTTCAACCACACTCAAAGACATTAATACCCCACACACACACAACACACAACACCAAACTGTCAGGTCGAAGCACTGCCAATAAAAAAATTAATAAAATGGCGATGCAAATAAAATGTGACTCACAGATCGTTTCCCTCCAGGAGTCCGTATCTAATATCCAAACGAGTTTTCACCAGAGACATTTCAGGCAGATGTTCATCCCCATTCTCTTCATCAGCCTCATGTCTTACATTATAAAGTCTAAACAACACATGAGGTGTTAAAGCTGCAGTGTGTCTTTACAGGAGTCCATCCGCTGGCTGGAAGACGAGAAGGTGCTTCTGGAGATGACGGAGGAGGTGGACTACGACGTCGAGTCATTTGCAACTCAACTAGAACAAATCCTGGATCAGAAGATCGACATTCTCACTGAGCTGAGAGGTAAACATCATTCCCCCCCCATGTTCAAACCCCTTTCAGACATGTGTGTGTTTCACCTTCTCAATCTTTGTCTCTTACGCACATGTTTAATTAACTGTGTTAAACAGCTTAACAATCTTTCTTAATAGTTCAGTCTTTGTAACCTGTGCTGTGATATTCTCTCTTATTTCAGACAAAGTCAAGTCTTTCCGCTCTGCACTCCAGGAAGAGGAGCAAGCTAGCCAACAGATAACCCCGAAGAGGCCTCGTGCTCTATAGACACACAAAAAAATACGATATTTCACTGTAATATTGACTTGAGAAAAGGTGAAGGCCTGCCGCTGAGGAGGTCACTGTTGACAAAAGAGCTGATTCAGCTCAGTTGTGATTTTATGACTTACCGTCTGCTGTGCGTTTTGTCCCTCCTCAACCTCTTTGCTGTACAGGCCGCCGTTGCTTCCCATCATGCATCCGTCCATCTTTAAAACCAAAGAGCAGGCCGTCTTTGCTCTTCCATCCTCCTGTGAAGTGTATTTACAAGGTTTTGTATGTGTGATAAGTCACAAGTGCTTCATTTTAAAACAAAAAAAAAGTAAATAAATATTTGTTTTAAATACATTTTTATAGAGTCAAATCATAGCTTATCCTCACTTTGGCCAATTTTATAAACTTTTACCATTTTGTGCAATATTTTGAGGATTTTATTCCTGTTCGTCCCCTTGTTTCAGCTTCAGGGGTGAGCAGGGCATGTCGAGTCTGTGTGTAAAATGAGCCACTGTGTGTTTGTGTTGATACTGTATGTAATATATGTTTGATTGAGAGAAAGCTTAAAACACAAAAATAACCTTGCATTACATGAATTGACCTAATGGGGGCACTATAATCAAAGACAGAGCAATTGATTTAAGTGTTCCATACAACAATTACTGAAACAGTAATTTTTCATTTGCCAAAATAAAGAAACTCTACTTCTTGATGCTGTACTTGTTTTTATTTATATGCAGTATTTATTCATGCAGCCTGATTTTATTTATTTATGACATTTTACAGACGCTTAATGTTGACTTCATAAATTCAGATTCATATTTCTTTAATCATTTGTGGGAAGTGATTGCTTAATGATTTTCTCACTGAGTGATGGATTCCCTTAAAATTAAGAAAAATATTGTATTTATATTTATTTATTAATCAGGTGGTGAGATAATTAAAGAAAGATTTTCTTTTTATTTCCAGTTACGGGTCAAGAAAATCATTTCTGACACAGGTCATCAGAAAAGCCACAAAAACAAAAATAGCAACAATCAACAGCACGTGGCCCCCTGTGGTGACAGAATACTGTGCAACACCTTGAGTCACAACAGCTTGAACGTACCTTCAGACCAGCTGTAAGTGTTTAAAACTATCTACCAGGGGTTTAAAACACGGATGCTTCATTATCTTGTATTATCGATGGTTTTCCTGCCTCGATGGTTTTCCTGCCTCCACAACCACAATTCATGGTTCACAGGCTACAGTTTGCATATAAATATGTATATTGATTTTTTTTCTAAATATATAATTATATATATATATATATATATTGATTTTTATATTTTTATATTATATATATATATGATTATATATATATATATATTTATATATTTTTTATATTTTATATATATATATATATATATATATTTTTTTTTTATATATATATATATATTTTTTTTTATATATATATATATATTATTATTTATATATTTATTTATTATGGCACTAGAGGAAAAAGTGTAGAAATTACAGTACATAACAATTCATCCAATATATCTTTGAGATATTTCAGTGGTGAAACCTGGACCTGCTGTAGCATTGGCGAATAAAATCACACACACACACATGTTGAGTTACCGTCCAATTGTATTTATTCCACAGAACAGACAATGGTAGAGAGAGACGGGCCCGGGCAGAGGTCAGCCCAATCTGCCTGAACACATATGAACTAGGAGACATCAGTACCTACTGTATCCTCTGTCTGAAAACAACAAACTGGTGTTCTCAATCAAGTACACACAGTGTTTTTATCAGCGGCTGTTAATGTCACTTATGAAAGGATAACACTTTCCAATCATGTAAAAATTGTTTATGGCCATTTGTATACAGGTGCTAACAGAATACAGAGAAATACTGGTAATACTTTATTTTAAAGCCCCTTGTTTAGTATCTACAGGCAGTATAATAACACTTCATATAGTTTACAAAACTGTGTTTTGTAGTTGCGTGATGATCATAAAGTAACGTGGATAAACAGTAAATGAATGCTGACATAACACGTATATAAATCCTTCGTGTTATGAAGCATTTAATAACTGTTTATGTACACATCATTCTTCATAAATGTATTTTAAAACCCATGAAGACGTATATGTTTATCAATATGTTATGTTCTGCTTTCAAGTATGAATGAACTGTTTATTGTCCAATTCTGAATGCTTTCTGTTGTAGGAGTTAAAGTTGTGACAAATAAATACACTATCCTTATAATTTCTTACAACTACATTATAGTGCGTTACAAATTAAAAAATAACAATGTTTGTATACTGATTACAAATGCTAAATAACAGGGTCAAAATAAAATACTTTAACATTTGAGCATGTCAAACTTGAATCTAATTTCAAACACTGCATATATCCAAAATATATCTGAATTATTGCCACATATATTTTGACACCTTAATATATGTATGTCACAGACCTACAGCTCTAAAGTTCTTTTGATGATTTATTTCAGTGGATTATTTAAAAAATATGCTATCCCAGTGTTGGTATTTATAAATAAATGTCGGTACAATATAATAATAATAATAATAATAATAATAATAATAATAATAATAATAATAATAATAATAATAATAAGGCACCCTTTACATGGAATTTATAAGTTGCGAGTCAGTGGATATATTAATGGTTTCTAAATAATTCATATTATATATATTATATCATTTTTAAATAAGCCGTCTGCAGTCATTAATGTTAATAAGTGATGAATAAATGGTTTCAATCATTAAGTCGTCACAAAGTAAGATCCTTATAAATGGATTTTAGTCAAATTGTTTAACTAAAGGGATTTTTCACAACCTGAAAACCCGTTTTTCTTGACTAGGAAGTTTTATTAAATAATGTATTCAAGGGAAAGTTCAAAATGTAGCTTCGCTGAGCATAAAGACTGGAAACAGGGAAAGCTGGCTCCGTCTGAAGCTAACAAACTCACTCGTCCTACCAGCTCCTCTCATTTGTTTAATCCGTACAAAAGCTGAAGTTATGTGCAGAACTATTTCTGGCCCTGGCTGGACACCCAGGCAAGCTGTTTCCTAAATGTCCAATTACTTCAACCATTAATAAAGCAATTAGTTGCAACTTATAACCTCTTTATAAAGGGCGCTTTATTGCGTTATCTAAAAACTAATACTGGACTGTGTGTTTTAAAACTGAGCTGAAGATAAACCTCTGTAGGTCTCTAAGCATCTTATCCAAATGTGGCAATCATTGTAATAATCTCAAATATAATCAGCAGAATGTTTTCGATATATATTTCATTAGAAAGTGAGGACATGGTGGACAACAGAACTGGTTTATTATTGTTAAGCATGAAGGTTAAGTAGTTCCAATCTGACTGGATGACATGCAACAGCTTGTTAAATAGAGCTGCTTCGTTTATGGGGTTTTCACTTCTTCATGCACCCACTGCTGACTGAAAAACCAGTCTCCAGTTATATCTCAAAGGTCTTGTAAAATACTCCAGTTTGAAAAATAGGTACGGTAAGTCCTATAAAATGTTCAGCGGTTGACTGTTGTAAAGAGAGACAGCAGAGGTCAACAGTAGCTCAGATACAAATAGTTTTCACGAGGTGTGAAACACAACTGCAGGTGGTGTGTGTATGATTTCAGACTGTGGATTGCCTGTAGCTTGTATCGTGGTAGATTGTGCCCCTGCTGTAATAGTGGTTTTGCCTGGCTGTGATTGGAACAATTATATTGCACTGGTAAAAACAAAACCCTTCCTGTGTTGGTCCGTAGCCTTAATGACCACCAAAGTGACAAATGAAATGCTACATATTTTCAAATATATTTCACCTGAAATTTCCAGAGTAACATCATGATTTTTAGGTAAATAAATAACTCTCAACCATATAAGTCCTACATATACATCTTTACAGTATGTACACTGACACATCCATGGCTTCTGACCAGCCTCACAATCCAAACGGGCAGACATTCAACTCAGCAGCCAAACGGCTAAATGGAGGAACAATGTGTTTGTAGCCAAAAACCTGCCACCCACAGCACTACGGAAAACTAAATGTAAAAGTCCATGACATCTCTCAAGAGCTTATTGTCCACGATTACAGCAGCATGCTCGACCTTTACTCTCAATTCAAAGCTAAAAAAAACAAAACATCTTCAGCTTTCCAATAAAGCCACTTTTTTTTTTCTTTCTCAGACATAACCATTAGATTTAAAAGGTCACCACAAATCATGGAAATCTAGTCAAAGTAGTAAGTAATGCTTTCAGTTCACCTGTCGCTTTCTTACTATAGTAAAATGTTGGATACAGTCTAAATCAGGGGTTTTCAAACTCTAAGGCACCTCCCCGGTTCAACGATTGAAGGAAGGACGGGACGTGAGGCAAAGATAACGCGCGAGGTGAAAGACACAGGTGCATGCAGGTGCTCTAAAAACAACGGCACGTCTTTGTTGTTTTGTTTTTCTGATTTGGCCGCCCCGCCAACACAGTCAGCGGCTGCAGCTGCAGTTATTGGAGCACACAGCTCATGGAGGCTACAAAGGCAATTTAAAACAGTTGGCGCCCAATTGTCGCAAATTGCGCCATAATTCACACTCCTTCTCGGAGTCATACCTCAGTCACATTTGAACAAACAGACATGATACACATCTTTTTAGATTCAGTGGGACGTACACTTCCCTGTATCATCATCTCTGTCCTATAAATTAAATGCCTGTAAACGTCCATTTATCCCCTTAGAAATCATAGAAGAAATACGCTTTTTAGAACTACAGAACTTGCCTGAGAATCATCACGTTTTTAAGTTTACTTCAGTAACAAGGTAATCCAAAACTAAATAATATTAGGAGAAGAGGAGGGCGGGGGTGTTGGGGGGAGCCACAGTTTTGAGAAAACCCCTGGTCTAAATACTCCTCCTCTAGAACTGTTTACTGTTTGGCACATTTACTTACATTTTTCATATCCTGACAAAATCTAGAGACGTGTGCGAACCTGCACATACAGTATACCCTGAAATGAACAAAGTGTCATGCACTACAGAGGTGTCCAAATGTAGCAACATGAGATGGTAACTACAGTATAATTCCACCGTAAACTAGTGCAAAAAAACAACAATGAGGTTACACAGTTGATTAACTACAGTATTTAGAGAATGATTTTGGCTTTTGTGTTGGGTTGAAGACATTGCTGATCACACAGAGTGGGAACAGACACTCTTGTGTCGAGTGGAAGCTGGGCATATAACAACAGCATAGTAAAATGAAGTGAACAAGAGGTACAACTGCTCCACATATCCGAAAGCTTTCATGGGTTTAAAGGAGAGGTTCACAATTTCTCAAGTCTGTCTTAAAACAATAGTTAGGTGCCCGTATAAACATTGAAACAGTTGTTGCTTGCTGTAATTAGTTATACCATTTATACTGGCCCTGAAAGGGTCCCTTCTTAAAGTACACAATCCACAGTACTTCTATGTAAATATACATGACAATGCTTATGTGAGGCTTTAACAAGTAGATACATATAAGTGAATATCTTCCAAAGTTCATCTTTCTCATATAAAAAGGTTTTACTTTTTCTATAAAACGTATGTGAAAATAGTGACACTGCATGCACCAAGATGTGAAGCCCAAAGGCCTAAGAAGACGGACTACACCACGAGAGAAACTCTTCGCTAGTCTAAACTCATCTCATGAGTTGAAGAAAACTTTCTGCTTAAAAGAGACTGTAGTTTATGTTTTTTCCCCTTGAAGTACAGCTGCGTGTCGTCAGCATAGCAATGAATTTTCAAAAACACAGAGCCCAACGGAAGCATTTATAATGAAAACAAAATAGGGCCCAGGAAAGACCCTTGGGGTACACCACAGGAGAAGGCAGCAGAAGAGGATGAACAATGATTGATCATAACTGATGATGTATTTTGTACAGTAGATGCGATTTAAAATTCTAAGGCCTGAACGTCTGCTACATATTTGACAGTATCAAAAATTTAAATGTCAATGATAGCAGTGAGTCTTTCCTTACCCTCAGCAGAGCTGACTCAGTACTGTGATACGTCCCGAAACTTGTCCAAAATCTTGTTTTGATCTAATTTCATAGTAAAAACTCTGTAGATGTAGATTTGATATGAATATTACATTCATATACATATTTTATATGTTTCTTTCCCAGAACTAGGGCTTTGTTTTATGTATTTTGTCCCTCATCACTTATATTGGAAGTGCATTAAAAATATTTGAATGGCCAGTATGTACAGGAGAAATTATTACAGCAAGCACAACCTGTTTCATTGTTATTACAGGAACCTGACTATCGTTTTAAAAACAGACTGTGGTTGTGAACGTATCCTTTGATGAGCATCAGCACTGGAAACTATTTTGCGCACAACGTTTGCGTTTTTGGATAGGAGATGTGAGACAGCTTCTTCTCCCTTTGTATAATAATATACAGTTCAGTAGACAGAAGCAGTAACATGATGTTTGCTCTCATGAGGGCAGCGATGATTTCGATGCAGTCTTTTTTTAACATTTGTTGAATCACTTCCGGCCCGTTCTTCAGTCTGTTTGGTAAAAATACTGTCAGATTAACAGGTCTCTGCGAGTGAAAGCTATGTGGAAACACTGTCTCCCTGTCAGAGTCAAGCCTGAAATGAAACAGGCTCCTCAGCAGAAATACCATGTCCATCCTCCATCCGTCCAAAAGAGCAAAAAGCCGGGGAACACCACACAAGTGTCTCCCAGCAGCAGCAGCACATGTGGGGAACAGAACACCACCAACAGGTGGATCAGAGGTATTGCAAGCAGATGAATATATAAAGGGATTGTTGCTGTGGACTGTACAGAGTTTCAGTTGTTGCTTTAATGCTGCATGCCCTGTTTGTCTGCTGTCTGTTCCGTCTGTGGAGCAAGTGTGTTGTTGAATATTAAGGCCTTGGATGGCCCAGAGGCCACACTGAAAGGGAAAATACTACAGAGTCTCACACACAAATACACAGGGGAATGAAAACTGGCATTATGTATTGTATGTAGCATATCAACAAGGAACAAAATAGTTCTGTGACTAAGACAACAAGTACTTTCACCTCTGATACAAAACTGTATATTTAAGGATTTCAAAATCCAGCTGTCAGATGTTTAAAGGATCAGTTCACCCAAACTACAAAAAAAAACATATTTTCTCACTTACCTCTGGTGGCATCTAGTCATGCAGACAGTTTTGGTTGTATGTGCTTTTCTAATATTTGTTTCTCTACCTCATTGCAATGGTGGTGCTCCAAACATTGGAAAATATAATTTAAATAAGACTTAGATTCTGCAGCCATGCTAGCTGCTCTATGATGATGTACTTGAGCTAAATGTAGGGTTCCCACACCTTCTTAAACATTACATTTAAGGACTCTCCAGGCCCAATTCCCTCTAATTCAAGGACCCAACAAGGCATAGTTTCAGTCATGGATTAAGGTTAATTATCATCACACTTTCTCGAGGGAGGTGGAGCGTGAATCGTGTGAATGACACAACTGCAGACACACATGCAGACAGCAGAACAGAGATTATTTACTCAGTCAACAGAATATCAAAAGAACTTCTATTCTTCTATTCTTGCACAAAATATATAAATTCAAGCATTTTCAATTACCTATATCTATTTATGTCTTTTTTTCCAAAACTTTCAAGGTCTTAATCGAACATGTTGACCTCATTATGGCACTAAAAGGGAAAGTCGGGATCAAAAATCTCCCCAGACAATCCTGGAAAAATAAACCCAAAGCTCCCTGCATGGCTAGATACCACAAGATATAAGTGAAGAAATATTCCCTCTATGTAATTTGGATGAACTGTGTATTCTGTACTTATTGCCAGTCATTTCTGGATATTTTTGAAGCATGTCACTCAGCTGACAGTGGGACGGAAACAGAAGTGAAAGTCATTGGCTCTTTGCCATGGCTGCCAATCAACTTGGCCTCAAACCCGTGCTCGACTGTTTAAAAATGAATCTGCAGTTTGTCCTGAGCTCATGAGAGTGTGAATGCCTGGACAATGTGTGTGTGTGTGTGTGTGTCTGTGTGTGTGTGTGTGTGTGTGTGTGTGTGTGTGTGTGTGTGTGTGTGTGTGTGTGTGTGTGTGTGTGTGTGTGTGTGTGTGTGTTCGGAAAGGGGAGGTTGGGTCCCGTTATACGAGATTAGATTAAGGCTTACAATATTTCATTTAATCCTTCCTTATCATTTTTTTTTTAATAGTTTGTGATGTATCCTATAAAAGTATTACTGTAAAAGAGTCATGCTACAGAATTGTCTTTTGTTCGCTGGATCCCATTTGGCCTGATTGGTCCACTCCTCCTGGACAAATCCCTCTCCATCACTAATGATAAATCATGTGTGTTCATGCTATCAGCTATTCCTCTCATCTCTAAAATACAAACCCTCCTTCCACCTCATCTTCTTCCATCCTTCTCTCTGTGTCCAGAGATCATGGTGGCTCAGGCCGGGTCCTTTAACACCATGGCCCCACTTTCAACCTTATTTAGGGCCGAGTAACCCTCCACTGCCCTCCTTGGTGCTCCCACTGCGACCCCAGCACCCTGCAGCTATACTCATACTCCTCTGGGTTGATGGCCCGACCACACGCTCCCGCTCCATCTCGCACTGGCTCAGGGTTCGCTCGGTCCGCCCCGGCTGGTTTGGAGAGGCCGACCCCGCCCCTCCAGACTGCTTGGCGGAGATGGTGCGGAAGATGTGATTGCGCTTGCGAAGGAAGTCTCCTCCGGCTGCACCCAGCCCAAAGCTGCCCTTGCGGAGGACCATGCGGGTGCTGGCGGACTTGGCAGGACGAGACCTCTGGTTGTACTCCAGCTGGGACAGGTGGGAAGCGTAGCCGTCCGGGATGAACTGGAAGAGATGTAAAGTCAATTTGGTTTACTAACCTGTATGGACAGCTAGAAAATCCAGACACAACTCGAAGAGAGGAGAGAAAGAGCGCCAGCAAGTCCAAATGCACGATAATATGATAAGCTTATAAAATAAAATAAATAGTTGAAGATCAAAGCAGAGGCTCCCAACTAGGGTGACCAGATGAGAATTGCTGAAAATCAGTACAGGGGAGTTGGGGGGTGGGATCTCACGCTCCCATTAATCATCTCACGACCTCAGATATATCTGGTGACCCTTTGGAGTGGCTCGACCCCTAGGTTGGGAACCACTAGACTAAATGTATAAAGCATTATTAATGTCATCTGTAATCACATTAACATTCACAGGGGAGGACAAGTACTTTTGGTAATTTGACAAATAATACTTTTTTTACTTAAGTATGACTTTGAATGCATGACTTTTACTTGTGATGGAATATTTTTATGCCTTTGCTCAGGATTTATTCCGTACCTGACACTGGTGCAGCATCTTCTTCGTGGGCCTTCCCACTATGTAAATATGTGACGGAGGCAGGCCGATAGATGAGTACACAGAGATGTCCTTGGTGGAGCCGTAGGCTGCAAAGATCCTCATGTGGGCCTAATCAAAGAGGGAGGTCAGCTCTTAGAGACTTCAAGGATTTTATTATAACGCTGCTTCAAAAACTCAAAGCGGCCAAACTTACCTCGTTAATGAGGCATTTTAGGAAGTTGGCCTTGTGCCGGAGCGGATCGTGAACCAGCCCATCGCAGAAGGAGACGATGCCATGAGGAAAGTTATGCTGAGAAAGCCAGGCCACCACGCGCTGCTTCTGCATGTCAGGACGACCCGTTACGTAGACTATCAAGTAGCCCAAGTCCTGCCAGTATCTGCAAAAAAACAATAAAGTTAATGGAGCACAGTGTGAGTTCAGGCAGAGCAGAGCGGGGTTTGTGTGTCCGCCTCTCAGTCCAGCATTGAGTTTTAATGCACCTCTGTGTGTATCTATGTGTATTCTCGCAGACTAAATGGATGATGGTCCTTACCTCACCACATCCACAGCTCCAGCTCGAACCTTTGGATCGCTGCCCATTATAGACACACTGGCAGCAAATGAGCCGTCAATACTGAAAACAACAAACTCTGTTCCTCGCGGTACAACAGAGAGGTAGCTGTCTGCAACTGTATGGTCACCCCTGTGAGAGAAAGATGACAGTTGTTATAAAAGGAGTAACATCTATAGCTTTCTTTTCACTTGAAATAACTTTGACTTAACACACCTGACGACCATTTTGACAGGATACACCCCGATACCCAGCTTTTTGCTCTCAGGGATTACATAAGACACACGTCCACTGCTGTTGGTGAGCTCCGTGTTGAAGTACACCCACTCTCCAGAGGGAGGCTGGGTCATGATGTGGATGTCGACCTGCAGGAAATAACACAAAGATCAACACTGTGTGACCTCAGTGGCACAGACGCTGGTGACACGACTACATATCAAGTCTTATTTTGGTTTGTCACAGCTAAACAGTTGTCAGTACCTTCTCTCCAGTGAGGGTCACCATGTCCAGGGGGCCGTACATGAAACGTCCCATCACCATCTGGACTCCCTCCTCCATGAACACGGCGTCGTTCACTCGGTGGTTAGCCGTCACGTTCTGAAACAGAAGGAACAGGAAATCGTGGTGTAACATTTACTGTAACTAAAAGGTGTCATCTCTTTAAAAACAATCTTACCCTTATTTTAACATGAGTCCTCTTGCGGAGCCACTTCTCTCGAGGTTTGGACGGAGTGAATTCAGACACTTCTTTACCATCCAGCTCCAAAATACTGGAGTTCTCATGTCTCATCACCTGAGGGAGAGAATTCATTTGAAATAAAAAAGCCCAGAACATTTCGAGTCTAACGCCTATTTTATACTCATGTTGTAAATGATTCAGTTTCACAGTCGTCCTGATCTTCATACAGCTTCTGCTCTCCTCACTCCACAGTTCAGCTAATGTGACCCGACACCCATCTGCCTTTTAGTAGTTCACTTAAAAGTTTCAGATTTTATTTTTGGTGTGTGAAAACTATGGACCTGTCTGAGTAAGAAGGAGACGACGTCTGTAGACTCCCAGTAGGAGGCGTGGAAGAGATGAGGGAGAGCCACTGTGGGAAACGCTGTCAGGGCGTCAGGGCAGTACAGGGCGTAGTCCATCCTCTTACCGCCCCACCACCGAGAAGCAACTACAGCCAGGAGGGAGGGAACAAACCGAGACAGAGTGAGTTTAGAAATCTGTGCATCCAGTGTCTTGATCTGTGTTTGTGGCGTCCACTGCAGATCTACTTTCTGTCCATCCAACAGAACAGTTTAGGATTATCATAAACTGGAGGAAGTGAAGAGATAACACAGTTAGTTTAAAGGAATACCTCACTCAAACAATGTGTGTATCAATCAATTACTTTATATGGAAGTGCAGTGGATAGTATGGGAATGCATGCGTTTGAGACGTAGCGAGCGTACGACTGGATAGATGAGATTTAGATCATACTGCACGAGTTGAGTGAGAGTTTGTAAACGGAGGTTTTGATATTGTTTAAATCTGGCCCCCATTTACTTCAATTGGTGTAAATGGTATTCCTTTAAATGGTTGCACTAGGAAGTACTAGACTCCAGACTAGGACTAGAGTTGTGAAGAGGTTTTAAATCGCACAGCTCAGACTCTGTGAGAACCTCATCAAAGCTTATTTCTGGTGGTGTTGCAAAGAAAACCCAGAAGTGGTTCTCATAAAACTGAGTTTATGAGGAGATTGCGGCTCTCGCTTCTGGAAACAAGACTACTGAGGAGGACTATCGGAGAGAGGGAGATTCCAGAGGAGGAAGGAAAGAGCACAGAGAACGTGGATGGAGCCTAGCATCCTTCTCTCATGTCCTCTTACTACAGCTCCCAGGGTACCTTTCCCAATGTTCTTCAGCAACCCGGGTGACGGGGGGGCCGAGCTGATGTCTGTGATATCAGACGTGACATCGGTGAAGTCCAAGGTCACGTCAGAGCTAACCTGCAAGGTCTGCTTAGACTCCACACCGTTGGGTTTCGGGGACACCCGATCAATTGTCTTTTGTGACCGCATGGACAAGCTCCGAGAAGCAAATCTAGGAGCCAGGTGGGACAGCATGCTGGGCCTTTTAGTGTGGTTGACTTCACGTTTGTGTGCTGAGGGGACGTTTGGAGGGAGGAAATGAGAATGTCAACATGTAGACTGTCAGCTCATAGTCCAAAACCTGGGTCACACACACTGGAGGTTAGACGTCAACTTACTCGTGGCGATGTTGGAGGCGGTGTAAGAGTCAGCTAAGCCTGAAACCTGGCTGGCTATGCTGGCACTGCTGGACCTGCGGTTGCAGCGGAGGTGAGGGACGCCTGGTGACGTGGGCGATGGGAACTGGCCGTCCACAAAAATATGTGATTGAAGAGAATCCGCTGCAGAGACAGAAGAGAGTTTAAGTCTTTACTGCAGAGATTTGAGTCTGGTTTCTGTAGCTTTGCCATACTTTGTCGGTTATGATAATACTGTGCGATCAGTTTGCAAACAAACACACATCTCTCTTGTGGCGAGTCCAAAAGAACTGTAACTGCGATTTCTGCCGATTAATCACAATCTTTATTATAAAGATACAGTCTCCTCTATAGCTGACGAGCAGACAATTTCCTAATGTCATGAAGTGAAACTTTTTATGAGAGCAGTTAACAGAGCTGCGAGTCAGCAAAGCAATTATTGCGATCTGGGAACCCGACGGCCAGACGCTACAACAAAGTCTGACGGGGCAAGAAACACCAGCATTCAGACGATCAGACGGGTTGTAAACAAGTGAGTGCACCTGGAATGTTGCTAATAATCCATAATTGGACAGGAACATTGCGCACGTTAGGTCCACTGTCAGCTAAACTACAAAGTAAAAACGGACTTAGAGTTAGATCAGAAGATTGATACCACTCTCGCACTAAATATGAACCTACACCCAGCAGCTGCTTAGCTTAGCTTAGCTTAGCATAAAGACTGGAAACGGGTAAACTGTTAGTCCGGCTCTGTACCCATTTACCAGCACCTCACTAATTAATATGTTGAGAGGGACTATTTCTTGACCGGGTGCAGATACTTCCTGGGGTCGTGCTGCCACTGCGGGGTTGCCAGGCACTACTTAGCGAGCTTTACAGGTGCACTAGTACAGGTGGATGTGCAGACAGAGCCAGGCTAGCTCTCTCCCCCCAGTGTCTTCATTATACAAATGTTCCCCAAAACTTCCATAACTGATAGAAATGGTGGCAAAAACTATGAAAATAAGACTCAGGTTGTTATAAACTAGAATTTCCCTTTAAAATAAGTCAAATACTGCTGCAGAAAAACAAACACGAGGGATAAAAGAGATGAAAAGAGCAACGGGACTGATAGACAAACATATACGCACTGTCTGTGTGGAGCTGCCAGTTGAGGACGGGCACCGGGATGGACGTCTCATTGACGTTGCTGTCCTGGTAGCGGTGTGAAATTGCACCAACAGAATCCATCAGAAGCTGAGGGTTACTCTGCACCGTCTCAACTAGGGAGTCAGATGAAGGGAAGATTTAAAAAAAAGACTCATCTATGCAGTATAGTAGTGCAGTGAAATGTCTCATGACGTATGTTTGACTCACCCAAGAGAGCCGAGTGTCCATCGCCCAGAGGAAAGCGCTGGTAACGAGGGACACTGAAGGGAGGCAGCAGGTGGAACCGCTTGTCCAGGAGAGGCTCGAGGCGGGACGCCGAGGGATCGGCCGGATGAAACAGGTTGTAAACCTGCTGACAGGCCGGACGCAGAGCGGACACTGGAGAGGAGGAAGAGTTAGAGAGTTAAAAAAAGAAAGAAATAACTGCAGGATGATACATGAGTTTCGAGTCGGTTGCACCTTTAACCGCACCCAACAGTGATGACACAGTGAACTGACACACCCTCGAGTACACGTCTACATCACTGAACAACATTTAGGCTGCGGTTGAGTTTGTATTTAAAGGTAGTTTATGGTAATAAAGACATGTTTTGCTTTCTTCCTGATTGTTATACAGAATGAGAAGATTCATACCACTCTCGTAAATAAATAAAATATTTATATATATATGTATAAAATCTGTCTGAATGTCTAACTGTTTGTATTTTTTGACATGGCAGGCTTTTCCCCCCCCCCCCTAGATCTCAGCAATTAAAGGGTTAGAGTTAGAAACATGACCTCTGACCCCTGCTATCCAGCTGCTGCGGACGAGTATCCCACACAACCCATCAGAAGTTACAAGTAACCACTTCCTGCTCATCTAGCACAAGAACAATATGACAAGAGACCTTTTTGTTGTTAAAACTAGAGAATATATTTAATGAGTTTCATGAGAAACCAAACAAAACGTGCACTGATGAGGAGAAAACCTTCCTCACCATCTAACGTGGGCACCACAGTCTTCCTCAGTGCGAGCACCAGCCCCAGTGGAGAGCCGAACATGAAGAAGTCGGTCACTTCGAAGTCAAACTTCCCCAAGGAGCCTCCTTCCAGCATCGTGCTGCCGCTGGAGCGCCGCGACCCCGGCTCCCCGTGGAGCACACTGGAGTGAAGACTGAAAACATTCGTACGATCAGAGTCGATGTCGTGAGTGAAACGAAATGACGCAAATGTTTCATCAACAAATAAAACAATAGTGTGAAAGACAGATGAATTAATTAGTGATTGTTGAAATGCAAAGTGCTAACGATCTTTATGCATCTGCAGAATCTCACACTGTAGTTTCCTCTGTCACCCAAAACTACATCTCTGTCACTTATATGATGGCACCGTTTACACTATATCTTAAATAGAAACATTAACACTGTAATCCCTCCCCTTCCCTACTTCTATTGGCTCGTCTGTGCCAAAGCTATGTCCTTTATGTTTTCTAAATTAAAAAGGTGCAAGTCAGCACAGCACTGTGGGGGAGTTGTGTGTCTCACCTGGACAGGAAGGCCTGGTGATGTTTGATGGTGTCAAGCTCGTAGGTGGAGGAGTCGCTGCGCTTGCGTGGAAGTTGTCTCTTGGGGTCATCGGGCCCCGAGCAGCGAGGGATGTCGATGTTACTGCGACTGAGATGACGGCTTCCTTCGAGGGTCGGCGAGGAGGAAGGAGAGACGCTGTTTATGATAATACCCGGGGAGAGCAGGTCCGTGTCCTAAGATACGGAGACGGAGACGGAGACAACAAAAAGAACACTGTCAGTGTTGAACTTTTGCCTGGTTTGTTGGTTTTCAGTACGCTGATGTTATAATTGAGCTCACTGCTGTGAGGAGGACTCACAGTACAGTGCAGCCTCACAGAGCTGCTACAGTGGCTGTAGCATCTTTGTCTTCTTTGATGTCAGATTGTTACCTGTATACTGATGGCGCTGCCCCGTCTGCTGCTGTTTTGGCTTTCTGACACCATCACAGAGCTGCTGCACAGAGCATCAAACCCCAGGATACCTCCAACACAGTCGCCAATAACACACACCTGCATTAGAAAACATGAACGCACGTGAATCAGCTTCATCTGTAAATTAATCACCAAAACACAAAAGATGAACCTCCGGGTAGGGATGTCGCAATATTTAAAAAATGTAATATTGATATCATGCGAGACCAATAAAGGATTATATTATCCTATCTGTTATCATGACAGCCCCCTACCTGCAGGTTACACACTGACCTGGCCATTAAAAGACGATCCCTCCAAAGACTTGATGAAGTCGTTGTACACCTGATTGGCTCGTAAAATGACGGTTGCCACGGCGTCTTGGTACTGTGGCGCAGAGGTAGCCAACAGGGGCAGAGCAGCCAGAGGGATATGATCCTGACTGCTGGACAGGCAGCTCTCGTCGTAGCTGTAGGGGCTGAGACTGCAGAGCAGAGAGGACGTGTTGTTATCCGTCTGCGTTCAACATTTACACGGCATGAGCTACAGCACATTAATTAAATGCTGTTGAATGCTGAAGGAGTGACGGCTCACTTGGAGACTAGTGAGAATGCGTCCACACACACAGCAGGACAGGGGACCATCCGGATGGCGATGCGTCCCAGCACTGCGGGGTAATGGACCCTCATCACGGTCTCAAAAGCCCCGCTCAGCGTGTTTATATCTGCCTGCTTGCTGTTCTGTTCACCTGCAGACAAGAACAAGTTGCATTGGTTTCACAAGCTGCAAGAACATTATCGTTCTTTCCTCGTCTCACGTCAAGACTTTTAAGAGGTCTAAAGGGTTCAAACTATTTTAATCAAAGTCTAGAAGAATGAAACCTAAATGTGTGCAGCAGAAATGTCTCCTTTCTTATCTTTTGACTCTGGATCTTGGGAAGCACTGCTGTAGTTTAGAGCTGTAATGATGTGTTTCCTACTGAATGGATCAATATTTATTACCTTTGCAACGGAGGTTGTGTTTTCCCTTTGTTTGTTTGTTTGTCTGTCGGTCAGACGGATTACAGAAAGACTACTGGCCTGATTTTCATGACACAGTAAAGGGTGTGCAGGGTGCAGCGCGGGCCGAGAAGAACCCATTACATTTAGTAACACAACATTTGGCCTTGGCGGATGTCTGTTTGTAGATACTGATACACAAGATTTGTTAAATCTGCACATTTCATGTCCTTTTTTCATGAAACGACAAAGTAAAATCTGTGAGAGCGAACAGAAACAGTAAAGTTGTGGCACCAAAAAACCAAAACGATGAGCTGAAAGACACTAAACACGCTGCATAGAGCTTTGGGGAACTACAGAGTCTTGTTATAATTCTCTTTAAGTTCGACCCCTTTTCACATTACACAGTCTAATCACAAATCATTCATTTGGAAAGTGTGACTTTCATATTAATGTTGCAGGATTTAGTTGCAGTTTGTACCAGAGCCAGTGTCCAAAATGTTCCCTCCGTGCAGGACCAGAACGAGGACGTGAGTTTTGGACGACTGGAGACACTGCTGAGATGAACCATCCTGCAGGTAGTGGGACAGGAGAGGAAGCAGGAAACAGGATTAATAGGGATGAAGGAGCAAGCAGATCACAGGGAAAATGGGAAAAGGAGAGAAGAGGGAAAAACACTAATGCTAAAACAGTTAGTCAATAATTGTAAACTGAATCTCTTCGTGTTCTACGATTGAAAGCCGCTGAACGGACCTTGTGGTGAGATTATCTTTGCCTTTAAAACTGGAGGGGATTCGTCAACTTCAACAAAACAACACCCTGTGATCTCGGCTCGGTTTTGGGGACTAATCATTTTTGACATAAAGCCTGTGTAACGAATTGGGGTGTGAAGTTTGAAACACGTGAGCAGGGTCTGATGAAAAGATTCCCAACTTTATGGAAGTGCTAAATAATTGAAACGCCCTTTAAATGCATCGCAGTCTGATGCAGTTATAAATATTCAAAAAGCAAATGCATAGAGGAAATAAAGGCAACTCAACATTTCACAGGGGTTATGTATATACATTATATTCTATACTAATGCTATCTTATGTCCTATAATGTGCTTCTATTCCTAATGTGTCTGATTCTACTCTCTATCGGGCTCTACTGAGACTTACATTACGTTTCCTGATGGATCGATGTCTTTGCCTTTTTGAGACACGGCGCTGGATACAAAGAGCAAGAACACAAAGCGTTTATACACCCTCCCACTGTGACACCTGTGAAAGTGTCAGGGCTCTATTTTAATGTTGTAAATGCAACTGTGGACGGTCTGGGCCCATAGCGAGCAGAGAGTGGATCCTAATTTCACTACGCTGGCAGGATGACTGAAAGCTAATTTGGGAGGAGGAGTGTTATCTACAAGCTATTTAATTAAAGAAGTGAGTGTGTGAGAGAGACATGAATGGAATTGGAAAGAAAATGAAGAAACTGTACCTCCATCTGCCTCTCCTCGTTACTCATCACAGCATACTCGCCTGCCCGAATGCTGATACAAAGTTTCTGTGAAGACATAAATTCATTCAGGTGCCTTTATTCTATTTAAAGTTGAAACAAATATGAGTCTATGTTTATATGTAACTTAGTTTCTAATGAGTCACCTACCTTGTGCTTCATCCGCCTCGTTTGTTTCTATCTTGTCCATCAGCTCGTTGGAGTTCCACTTGGTGATCTCCTTGGAAAACATCTCCTCGTTGTCGGAAAAGTCCTCTGCAAGACACACCTCTAAATGAAATAATCTTCCTCTGCAAGGTCAAGTACAATCATATCCTCTAAACGTAAACCATGAAACCCACAATTTAAACTCTAATTTAACTTATTTATTCCTGGTTTGTGGTCGTTTTTTAAAACGTGCTTCATAGATGGAATTACTTCCAAAATAGCGGCGGCTATTGGATTTTAGTAAATCTAAAAGAACAACCTACAATTTATCCTCTATAGATTTGATTCACTATCAATCTCTCAATGCATTTATTAAGGAAAAGAAAATGGGGCTAAATGAGAACAAAACACAAACGCAACAGGATTAAGGACGAAACCTTGAGGTGCTCCACAGATAACGATTATCAGCCAGATATGAATCAAGTAAATGATCTAATCATGTTTGCATGCTGTAAAGCAAGAACAAAGCATGAGGCAAATATAATGTGTAGCTCTGTAACACCACAAATAACACACATAGTGCGTGTTTTAAATACAGAATTAAGTCATTGGTATCGTGCGAAAAAGTGATGATTTTACCGTGAGCGTCAAAGAACTCATCGTCCGTACTGTCCTCTGAGTCTCGGGCGATGCTCTGCATCCTCCACTCTGAAATGTTCTGGTGAGACGGACTCCCTGCAAACAGAAAACACACAACAGGAGGTTGTGACGATGAAGGGGTAGATTGGATCTTTTGAAGTGGGGTTGAATGAAGTACTTGTACATAGTCAGTGTATTATCTGCAGTAGATGGAGGTGGAAGAGACAGGCGTACGGGCAGTGGGCTGCTCTCGCCGGGGGCAGAAGCTCATACAACCCTCACTTAAAAAAATCTGGACTATCCCTTTATTTTTTTGAGAAACGACGAGAGGTTTATCGAAAGCAATATAAAATAAATGAAGCACAAATGTGTCCTCACCGCCTCTCTTAGATGACCTGTTGGAGGACCTCGAGGATGTGGACCACTGCTTGGTGAGCTCCCCGCGTGTCTCCAGTGAATCTCCCAGCTTTCCTCCTCCTTCTGCGTCTGCAGCCGATCCCACGGCCTGAGCTCCCTGCTCCTGGTCCTGGCTGACGGAGGTGTCTGTTCCCCCCTCTTCATTCAGGCTGAACTGGGCCATCTTCTTAGCTAAAGCCAGCTGGGTCTCCAGCTCCAGCTGCCTGATGTCCTCGATGGTCAGGCCGTACCACTCGTCCTGCCAGCACCACGCCTGCCGGTGGGCTCGTACCATTACTTTACGCAGGCCTGGAAAGACAGCAACAAGGATTTATTGGCATTTTAGTGAAGGAACAAATCATTCTTCTGTGACATAAATCAGCTAAAGTGGATTAACCTTAAAAATAAGATTTGTGTGGTTGGCAACTCTATAATGAATTGTCAGAGATTCACAGCTAACAAATGTCAGGTAAAGGTCCCGGACAAAGGTAAAGGTTTGGTTTCAGACTTGAGGAGCGGCACAATGAAGGCTGCCGTTCTTCAACCAGACGCACAAAGTGGATGCTGTTTAGCAAATGACACATTAAATTGAATTTTCTAAAATTAAGTTTCTTTTTTTCATAATTCTGTTGCAGCAATATGCTTTATTTGTTTATTGTTTCAAGCTACAGGCTCTTATAGAAATGTTTTAAACATAAGATTTGACAAATATATTTGGTATTATCTTGATCTCAATGACATTATCTGATTAAAACATTTATATATATATATATATATATATATATATATATATATATATATATATATATATATATATATATATATATATAAATATATATATAAATATAAATATATATATATATAAAATAATTATAATATATATATATATATATATATATATATATATAAAATAATTATTATATATATATATATAAAATAATTATTATATATATGAAAATACATTACAAGTAAACAGAGTTGAGAAATCCCTGGATCCTTTAAAGGAGACTGAAAGGTGATCTGTCAAAGGAGATTTAATCTCCATCAACGTCTTTCTCTTGATGGACTAAACAAGCACCAGCTGGTTATAAAACCTGAACCCTACGAGCAAATCATGATTAAAACATCCAACCTGGCAATAAAAGCCAAAATTAGCAAACAGAGAAAGCAATTAAATTATTAATCAGTGGAAATAACCAGTGACACATTAATAAAGCTTTGAAAGGTTCTGCATTATACAGCCCAAAGACCCTTCCAGCACAATGTAGAATAAAGACACTGAGAGCCGGTTTACTGCAGATGAGATGCAGCGGATGTTTGAGAGGAGAAGCTGCAGGTGATTTTACCCGAACAACAAGAAGGCAAAGTTCTTTAAAAGCATGTGGATGCAACATGGACTAAGAAACTAACATTTTGTGGTTGAAGATCTGTTGATTAGACCACGGAGTGAGAACGGCATGAAGATAGAGCAGCTGCTGTTTAATTAGCCTGGAAGTGAACGCTGTGAGGGAGTGTAAACAGTATAAACAGTCTTAAATCACAGCAGTGAAACAGAAACACCGGCAGGAAATTAATCCAGTCCGCTGTGTTATCTCAGGGAGCCAGACTCTTCTCTGCGCCGCTCAAACACTTTCTATAAGGTGTTATTATTTTATTTATTTGACTACCTGTCCTCTCACTATTCCTCACACTCACCTTCTTCTTTTCTTATTCTCTCTCTCTCTCTCTCTCTCTCTCTCTCTCTCTCTCTCTCTCTCTCTCTCTCTCTCTCTCTCTCTCTCTCTCTCTCTCTCTCTCTCTCTCTCTCTCTCTCTCTCTCTCTCTCTCTCTCTCTCTCTCTCTGCTCCACACACCTGAGCGTTTCATTACTCAGAGCTAAATCATTAAAGAGATCAGATCCTTTGTTTTCTTATAGTTACTCATTGTTTCACACACACACACACACACACACACACACACACACACACACACACACACACACACACACACACACACACACACACACACACACACACACACACACACACACACACACACACACACTTTTTCAGGGTTTATTTCCTGACTTTTCATGGTTGTACTTCACGTTAGTTATTCACAACTCTGTGGGGTTCCTTCACTATTTAGAGTTAAGACCTTAACACACTGGAAGTGTTTTTTGTGTTCAAATTAAATCACACAAAACACCTTCATTCTTAACTTTTCAGCACGTGCACTGATTTGTCAGCATTAATCCCAATTTAAGACTTGACTTTACATTTGTATCCTTGACTTTTCATCGCCTTAAAAGTGCCTCAAAGAGTGCAAACACTCTTAAAGACAAACACACACGCACACACACTAATCTGCCATACCTACCCACGTCGTGTATGAAGCGTTCGATCTTGGACTGCATGCCCCAGTATCTGAACTCCACTTTGCAGAGCTTGTAGGCACACATGACGGGACATTCACCGAGATTCTGGTTGATCTCCTCGATCCAGTCGTCCGACAGCGGACCCCGTTTGGTTTTGACTGACTGATACAGTTTAGGGTCTTCTTCCACCAGGTACTCGTGAGGAGGGATGTAGTCCTTTACGATGTCTATCGGGTCTGCAAGGGGGACAAATTATTAGTAATCACACAAATCAAATGCGCAGGACAGATGTCACAACGCCCTGACTGAACACCTGAAAAGTGGTGTGTGTGTGTGTGTGTGTGTGTGTGTGTGTGTGTGTGTGTGAGAAAGTTGCATGTAATAACTCTCTGCAGGGAATGTGTCTGCACATTTTTCCTGCACCCTAGTCAATTTTAGTATTCAGAGGCTCAACAGCAGCTCTTACACTCCCTCAATCTGTATCCCTCCACATCACACTGTGCAGACGACTCCTGATCCGGCATACACTTAAATAAGAGTCCTCTCGGGGAGTTTTCATAGCAGAGGGTGTGTTGTTGCGTGCATGATGACAGACTCACCTACAGTCCTCTGTCTCTTTTCAGCAGAAGACATATTAAACACGTCCACTTGATTTCCAGTATCTGGTTTATAATACGTCTCAATGTCTATAGAGAATTTCTCTACAAAGGGACAGGTGTACCTGAGAAACAAAGGAGAAACAGTTGTTTAGAAGTTAGAACGTGTCTTTTAAACCCTTTTGTTTAGTGTATATTTTATTATTATTCTTTCTATTTTATTTTATTTCTTTAAATATGTTTTGTCCCCTTTTTTTTTAGTCCTTGTTACTTTTTTTACTGACTTACTTACTGCCTGTTTGTTGCCCCTATGACGGCTTTTTGCACATTTATTAAGTCATATAAAGACCCAACGTGTGCCTGAGGTTGATCTGTTCTGCATGTTTGCAAGTTAGAAAGGATCTTGAATAGGAGATGGAGCCAGAGTCCCTCATCCTGAGCCTCCCGTGCAGATATGCAACACCAAAGACACGATAAGAGATTGGACTTTATTCTTACTTATGCTGCAAGAAAGAATATTTTATTGCAGTGGATAAATGACAAAGTACCAACTGTTAAAGGCATCCAAAGAGTGCTGTTTGATTTAGTGTCTTAGATGTATATTACATTCAAAAACAGACCTGTAGAGCTGCAGGGACTTTCTTCTTATTATTATTTAAACATTTTCATTGTGTATTCTACTCTTTTGTATAAAAAAAACCTCAATAAAATTGTATTGGAAAAAAAAAAAAGTTGAGATTTGTGTCCCTGAAGCGCCTTCCTCCATCACTGTGACAATTCTCTGGATTATTAATCCACAGATTAAGTCACCTGGAGGATATAAAAAGTTAAATATTCGGCTGAAATTGTTCCAAATAAAAAAACCGGCTCCATCAGCAATATCAAGTGTTAGTTCATTCGTTCAAATGTATAAATCAGGAAGCCGTAAAATAAAAAGTCATTAACGTTTTATTACTTAAGAGTTCAGTCTTTGTGCTTTAAATAATGGCAGCTCCCTAAAATCCCTTTATATGATGTATGCTTAAGTGTTAACACATCTTAGTGTTTGGGCACTTTTATAATATCTTCAAGTCCGAATGACCATTCATCATTTTTAATATGTGTGTGATGAGTAATGTGTGTAATGTGTGTGTGTGTGTGTGTGCCTCACCGGGTGCGTGTGTAAGGGTAGGCGTTCCAGGACTCCTCCTCCACTCGGAGGGCAGCTTGAGGCAGAATGGCACAGAACCAGGACGGGATGTGTTTCCCGATGTGGTAGACCTTGTGTGTGTACTGGCCCGAGCCTCCGGGGCCGTCCTCGTAAGGCTTGTTCTCCAGGATCTCCACGCCGCTGCCCTCGCCACAGCTCTCCTCCCTGCTCTTTTTCTGCAGACAGAAAACAAGACATAGTGAGGAGAGGAGATGTATAAAAAAAAGGTCTATTGTATATATTTATCCTATGTCGCGATATAAGCTTTATTTTTTTATTTTTCTATATCATTTCACTTAAAACTGTAATTTTTGCAGTGTAGTTCTTAATAAAATGAGAAAATACTTTTTATTTGTTCAAGTATTTAATTTACACAGGAGTACAAAAATAGGTTTTACTACGAGGTTATTTCATATAGAGTATTTATTTAATGAATTAACAGAAATATGCTATATTGTGATATATTAAATATAAATTAAATGACCTATATACGGCTTTGAGGTCTCGAAAAGCGCTATATAAATTCAATTTATTATTATTATTATTATTATTATTATTATTATTATTATTATTATTATATATTTGGACAGCCCTATCTCACACTTTAGAGATAATTTAGTGGGTAAATTGAAACTGCAAAAGTGAGCCAATGCAAGACTAGGATTCAGACTTTCTCTTGACACACATCCTGCCTCCTCTCCGTTGACTTCAAAGGAAACCCCTGAGACCTCCACACAGCGCTCCCGTCTCTCAGTCCCTCACAGAGCTGGACGGATGATGCAGCAGATGCAAAGGGATGAGCCACAGAAGAACAAGCTGCCACATGGAAAGAGAAGAACCTGCTTTTCTTTTAACTCTTTTAATCACATCCTCTTAATTCCTCCACAGCTCACTAAATGTTCCAAACTCTGTTTTACTGATGAGTTCAGGGTTTTAAGAAGGAGCTCTTTCTCTCACTGCGTAGAGACATCTGTGGTCTGGTTTCGCTTTCTCCCCAGCATGAAACCTCCTGTGATAAGGCAGCAGATGGTTCACCACAGATCCTGTAACACTGAGCTGTGTATTAAGCCTGTCGCCCCACGGAGGGAGACGTGGATTACAGCATCAGTGTACATCTCTTTAAGAGGCTCTCCATTTAGACTGGAACTGTGTCGGGGGGTCGTCGAGTGTTAATATGGTAAAATACATGAAACCCCTGCAGGATATGATACAGGAGCCCAACTATCTACCGTTACCTGTGCTGAAATGATTTGTCAATTTATCAATTAGTCTATCAAAGCACAATTCAATTCAAGTGAATCATTTTTTTACGAATTCAAGGATTAGGATTATTGTCATTATGCAATATAAGATTGCACAATTGAAGTGCCAAAATAACAAATAAATAACTTGTATGGAATATATACAGTATATACAGGAATATACTAATTCTAGAATAAATAGAAAAGGGAAAATATCAACTGTTCTTCGCTTCTACTATATAAAATATGATGCTTTCTTTTATATCATATCAAATTAAATAATATTGCTGGGAAATTTTGATGGACATTTCTTTTTTGGGCATTTTACAATTCATCGATACATTAGTACATAACTAAAATAAGTATTAGCCCTCACCTAAGATGCATTTTTCAGTCAGTTATGCATGTCTCAACAACAGCATAGCAAGCATTCATATAGGTTTGTTCGTTAACATGCAGATATGGGTCAGATTAACGTCTAGTGAGGCCAAAATAAACCCTTTTTGCTCCTCCCACTCTCGGTGCATATTCCCAGACAAACGTGCATTTAATCAAATTCTCACAAATTAATGCACCAAACGAACTGTTTCTCCAGAATCCTCAACTCCCGATATTAGTTCCCTCTTTTCGCACATTTAAAATCAACATTTTTATGTCAGGGAACATGAGATAAAGAATAAATGACAGTGACGACTGTACTTAATGAGGATCCGTCATGCCTGGCCGATCCCCCCCCCCCCCAATCCAATCAAGGTCAGAGTCGGCCCTGAGACGATCTGCGTGTCTCCATTCATCCCCTCAGAGGGAACTCGGGCCCCCTCTGAGGGTCTGGGCTTCACTTAAAGCGTCCTACAAGTATTTGGGAACTATAAAAAAAAAGAAGAATTAAGTGATAATTGAGAGTAATACTGACACGGAGGACAAGGAAAGCCGGGGAGTCGGGGAAACTCCCGGTTGAACGGACCCAGACGACAATGTTTTATCGATCTTTCATTGAGTCTGTGCTCACTTATATCTGCTGGTTTCAATCTCTCAAGGTCAAACAGAAATGTACTCAATATGTTGGACAAGGAAAGCGTAGTTATGGTTTAACTTATCGGTTTTTAAAATGTGTTTTTAGGTCTTAATGTTGTATTTATGTGCCTTGTGTTAAATGTATGCATCCCACTGCAAACACAATTATGGATTGATTGACTGAAGTTGATACAAATCCACACTGATGATGGAGCAGGTACTTTCAGGTTTATTTGACTATTATATACAAGTATAAACTTTAAATGTTACAGAGCATAGTGTTTAGTTTTCTCTTTGTCTGTTTGTGATATCTTTGCACATTTAACCTCTTCTGTTGATGTCTGGACCTTTTACTCTTTTGTATAAACTGTTTTGTATTTTATTGCATGCGTGTGATCGACGTGTGCACGACTCTGCTGCCAGATCACCATTAATCAGTTCAAATGTGTGTCTACTGCATGTTTCAGCACAACCAAGATAACTTTTGATGCTGTTTTAATAAAGTAATTCAATCTTAAATCTAAGCTACGGAGCTTTATTCTCACTGCTGACTCAGTCAGGTGACAGCACAGCAGATCTGTATTCTGGTGTCAGACTGATGATTGAAAAGCTATTTCATTCCTTCCATTGTAATGCTGCGGTACGAGGAACAGCACTACGTGAATACAAATCATCGCGATCATTATTAACAGCAAGAGTGGGGTGCTCGGGGTCAAGAATGAAAGCTCAGATTGAACACGGAGCTCTCTCTCTTGAAGACTTTAGGGAGGTGATATCAGTAATGAAGGTCAGAGGAGGCAAACAGCTGGAAAATTGCTGTAATCTAGCAGGTAATGTAATTTAGGAGAGGAGCTAAGGGCCTTAAATTACCCTCCTCGTGTCTGCTGCAGTACAGGAGGGAGAGCAGAGGATCTGTATTAATGACACACAGCTCTCAGCTACAGAGGCGACTACAAGGCAGGGACGTACTGAACAACAACCGATACTACAGGTCTTTGTTGGGTACAAAATTAAAGTTATTATCTTGCACAATAGTCCAACAACAATCAACCAAGACTGAAAGTCGAAAGCAACAGTCAGCAGTTTTAGTATAACCACCTCGTGGTAATATAACCTTCAATCCCCTCTCCGCTGCTGCACTAGAAAACAACATCATCGTCATGTGCAGAGTGGAAGCTTTTCTAAACCTGACGGTGCTGCGTCTGCTGAAAACACACACACACACACACACACACACACACACACACACACACACACACACACACACACACACACACACACACACACACACACACACCACACACACACACACACACACACTGAATACACTATATATAATATTTGTTTATTTATTGCAAGTAATGTCGTTATCGCGATATTCAACATCATCGCATATTTTTCTCACATCATGCAGCCCAAACTTAGCTAAAAGCTACCATCAGCGTGCTCATATGCTCACAATGAGAAGAAAATCAAGGTACCAAAGGTACTAAAGTACAAAGTACAGCAATCCATCCAGAAGTTGTTTTGCTCATTTCACTCATTGGAGCTGCAGGAGAAGTCCGTCCAGTAGATGCTGACATATTTCGCTACACAAGTGAGAACTTTGCCCTGCTGGTGGCGCTGGATGAAATGGATTTATTTAGCACATTTCATGGCCATCAATCCATGTCAATGATATTAAAGACCGACACCGAGTCACACCTGTACTGTGGCCAAAAACTAAAGGAGAGATTCAGGTCAAATATCAACCTGCAGAAAGTTGAATCAATGTGAGGAGACTAAAGAAATGGAGGCAACAGTCTTAACGGAAAAGTCTCGTCTTTACACCAACATTTCAAACGTCATTTGTCAGCTAAACATGCAAAACATGTGAAATATGTCTGCAAGCAAAACATATAATTCAACATATTCAAAGAATGAAGTTATATGCAGAAAGAGAGAAGAAGGTTTGTAAAAGAAAAACGTGAAGAAGAAGAAGAAGAAGAAGAAGAAGAAGAAGAAGAAGAAGAAGAAGAAGAAGAAGAAGAAGAAGAAGAAGAAGAAGAAGAAGAAGAAGAAGAAGAAGAAGAAGAAGTGAAAGAAAACAGATCCCATGAACAATTTGTGCAGACACTGAATCATAATGGGTCCGGCTTTGCTGAGGGTCTCGGTCGGTTCTGCCGGGCTGAGCCGTCCCTGAATAATTTATGTGACACCGCAAGGTCAGCATAAACCAGGGGTACAACAACTCCCCTCCTCAGGCGTATGTATGTGCAGACCCACTGGAGCAACAGCAGAAGCTCATGCATCAAACATTATCACTGGCTGCTCAGACATTTCATACTTAGCCGCTCTGACATTTTTCAAATGATGTGTTATTACGCATGCATCAAACTACTATCAGTTCAGTGGTTAAATACAAATAAAACACAATGAATAAATGTTATTTGAAATAATAGTGAATTAAATCACCAAAGTCACTCAATAAGACAAACTGACTAATCGATGTAAGCAGCAACGTCCCCGTTGTGTTGAGTCTGGTGAGAGTGTAGATAACGGCTTCAGCTACTTGCCCGAATGTTTTCATCTAACGATACTCTTACATAAATAAATAGAGCTTTTGTTGGGGACTATTTTCATGAACCCACATTTGGTGCTCTAGTGCATATTTGGGGGAAGCAGAACGGTGTACGTGTGTGTGTGTGTGTGTGTGTGTGTGTGTGTGTGTGTGTGTGTGTGTGTGTGTGTGTGTGTGTGTGTGTGTGTGTGTGTGTGTGTGTGTGTGTGTGTGTGTGAGTGTGTGTGTGTGTGTGTGTTCGTGGAAATGAAAGAACATGTCAGCCAGTGCAGCAGCTCATTGATGTGTTTTTGATCTTTTGTTGTTTGGTTTTTTTTTGGACCACAGTGAAGCTGCATGTCAAGAGATTCATTTAAAGTAAAATAATCTCTAACAACACGAGAGTGTTCATGTTATTGTGTCCACCCCCCCCTGTGCATGAGTGATGCCTGTAACATAAAAGTGATTTAGAGCTAGACATATAGTTGTCATCGCAACGACGACTGCGCCATCACGTCCGCCCTCCTCGTCTCTCTTTCTTACCGCCCAGACCACAAACAAATGATGGCAGCAGCCGCCATGCTGTAGCTGATGTCACCAGTTACCATGGCAACCGGCACTTTGCTGTGACGCTGAGCGGGAGGAGGAGGAGGGGTCCAGCAGTGTGTGTGTGTGTGTGTGGATTAATGTGCATCATCATATTCAGGAGGTTTGTTGAAGATTTATTCTGTCCACATGTGCATAGTTTTGGCCATGGGTTGAGGTTTTGTTTCATATTTTAAACATATGTTTAAAATCTATCTATAGTTTGTTCTGATGCTGTAATGTTAAGATATTGGTCTTCTCTGTACACGACATGTATTGCATATCTAAGGGATCCCTCTTCTTCTTTCTAAGGTTTGTCAGTGTTAGTTTAAAGAGGTGGTAATATACTGTACAGATTATAAAACCTGCAAATTAGTGATTTATAATCTACCATAATTAAAACGCTATGTAAATCGAACCATATAATCACCTATAACTGCTTTGATAAATGTGTTTTAATTGTTTTACCTCTGACAAGGAGGTTATGTTTTCAGTTCTGTTTGTTGTCAGCAGGAAGACGGAATAACTACCGGCTGCATTTCCATGAAACTTGGTGGAAGGGTGAAGCGGGGGCTAATGAAGAACCCATTAAATGAAATCAGATCCAATCACAGGGCGTATAAACTCATTATTCTTCACTTTTGGTAACATTGCAAGACAGGGCATGGCCTTGCCAGAGGTCTGCGCTCTCGGGGTGACCTTCTAGTATTAAAAATGTTTCCTAAAATAAATCAAACTAATGTTTTAATCAAACATCAAACATTCAAATGAAGTGACGATAAACAATTTTGGGTTCAGGCGGGAATTTAACATCCTTCTCTCGCTCAAAAACAAAAGAAATGGAAATATCTAATCCGTCTTTTCTCGCACTTCGCTGGCCTTGTTGAATGTTACACAGTCTTTTTGTTTATTTTTATCTACTTAGTCATGTTTTTAGTTTTACCAGCACTGTGTGTTATCTTACTAACTGCGTAGTCTCAGAAAAAAACATGAAGCCAAACATCAAATGAATATCTTCCACCAACAACAAACAGAATTATCATAATGATTCAACCCTCAGTCTTATGTAATAATATGCACATAATAACAAACTTAACTCTATTATTTACATGCTTTTTCAATATACAAGAAATGTCATACATTTATTACCAAACACACAAAACATAAATGATATACTTCCCCTTGATTTATGGCGAATATCTGACTCAAATATAACGCTTGCGTTTACTTTTCTGCATTTATTTGCAAAACAAAAGCACTTCTTACCCATGTTGGTGAGTGGATTTCTTTATGTAACTGTATGGATGTGTATTTGCACAAAAGTATTAAATAAAACAGGCATATGGAGCTCCGTCCCTCCCGCCCCTGTGACCATTTTCTCCACCGCTCTAGTTCTGGTACAGTATGACACGATGACACTTTACACTCCTGACCTCCTGAACTCACAAGAAAACACTCCAGAGTTCCAGTTTTCTTGTACTTCATCAACAACCGTCATGAAACCCTTTAAATTAATAATATTAATAATATAAACAGCTTTACACTGTGTGATTTTGTTGGAAAACCACTCACCTGGATCATGTAGAGCTGAGCAATGCGGTACTCCTCCACGCTCATCGGCATGGGGATGCGATACTCCTTGATCAGCATGGTTGAGCTTGAATTCAGCCAAATCCGTGTGTGTGTGTGTGTGAGTGTGTGTGTGTGTGTGTGTGTGTGTGTCCAAAGGCGAAGGAGTGAAGGCAAGACGCTCCTCACGGTCGGCTTGGCTACCCGAGCAGCATGTTCAAACAGCGAGGATGGGAGTCATCGTTATTCACACCTGAGAGAGGACAAACGAAAACAGAGATAAGTCAAGGTTTAACAAAATGTAGGTTTTAGCTTCCAGCATTACTTACAAATCAGAGGAGGAGTTAGCATGTTTGCCTCAAGGATTAAACCTCCCCCCGTACACAAGCCAACAATTCCTGTGTGTCCTCCAGCCCTCCTCCAGATCTATTACAAGGTAATCCACTGACCTAGCAACATCGCTCAAATCCCCCAGCAACCTAAATCCCTACGTCTAATCACACTGAAGATTCAGGCAAGATGTGGTCAATGCAGCCTTTAAATCACAGTACTTGTACTTTAAGAGTGTTTTCTTTTTCTTTATATTTGTACTTTTTTTCCACATTTTTGAGTGAAAATTGTAGATTTTACTCCTCTACATTTACACGCCAGCGGAAGTGACTGTACTAGTTATTTTACTAGTTTTATTAAGACTTTACACACCAAACATATGATCAGTTTATAAAATATGACGCATTGTTAAGTGCACTTTTACAAATATTTTATTTTTTATTTTATAGTTTGGTTTTCTTGGCCACTTGGGGGCAGCAGAAACAAGTTGCAAAGACAACATCGACATATCATCATTAAGTTGTAAGCGGTTAATTATTTCCACATCCAGCAGTTACAGAGCAACACGATGATTCATTAGGAGTCATGTTTCCAATATTCACTTTCTTTTAGCTCCGTGTTTGCTCTCCACTAACTACGAAGGAACATATTTGTGTCCACTATGTTCAGCAGCTCGTCTGTCTGCTGTTTTCTGCAGATAGAGAGTGCACAGTGTGTTTTTACAGCTTCTCCGAACACGAAGCCACGAGAGCTGTGAGAGTGAACCACAACAGTGAAGTTGCAGCCGGACGGATAAACAATGAGCTGAAACTCGTTTTCAAATTGTTATTTCATATATTGTTATTATAAATATATCGATTAAAGTCGCTTTAAATCTTATTTTCTTTCTTACATTTTTCATAATTCTAGTGCAGCATTTATACATATGAGAAAACACCATTAAAGAAAAAGTCTTGATACTTTGCTAATAATATTTCTGTATTTTTACTTGTTTTTATAGTGTGGTATTATTACTTCTACTTAAGTAAAGGCAGTTTTAAGGGTAATGGCTCGCCCACTCCATAAAAAAACAACAACATGCATCCAGACATTAGTAGAATGTGATCAGCCAATAAGAAGCAGACAGGGACGAGTTCAGTCACATGACAATAGCTACTTAATCTCTGACAGATTAAGGACTGAAACTCTGACGCTGTTAACATGACAGAGGACGAGGAGGAGGCGCTGACATGTCAAATGAAAAGTGAGTGTGTGTGTGCGTGCGTGCGTGTGTGTGTGTGTGTGTGTAGGTTGTGCCCCACCGTCTATCCATCTGTGCATGATTAGGTTATGCATGTTTGGTTCAAGCTGCTGCAGCGCTCACTGCAGAGGTCAGGAAGTACAGTATCACTGCAGGCTCTTCCTGTCAACAACATGGGGCTTCATCAGCTTTTAATATTTATTTAATTTTTTTAATATCGGCTAAAATAGCAGCCTGGCTCTTGGCATTTTACAACTCCAGTGTTCGTGACTCAGAAAGAAGCCTTTGGTGAATACTTTGTGTGTCGCGATGTACCGGTATAGACGATACGATACGATGCTTACTGGAGGTCTGCGCTCTATGAGTGTAGTATAATCCAACAGCTAATGCAGCCAAACCAGAATCTAACATCATGAATCAAGAAGTATAATCATTGAGTCAGGCTTTTTAATTCCCATGATGCATTGGGTATAATAAAGAAAAGCTACAGAAAATAAAACTGCAGGCCTCTGTCACAACCATGAATGAAGAGTCAAATCCGAGCTGCTCTCCAGAGGCTGTAACGTACGACCTTATTTACTGAGCTGCGGCGGTTTGTGCTCTGATACAATTACAGCAGGGAAATGAAGTGGCATTTCTCACTGAATCCCGTCAAGAATAAGTCCTTGACCGACAGAAGAACTGCTATATATAGAGACACAGTAGTCCCCGTAAAGCACAATGTGAGAGAGACAGATCAAAACTGACACATCAACAGATAGACGGATAGATCGAGCCTTTTGTCTTTTTCTTTTTGCCTCCATCAGCTAAGTGAGGTGTGAGTCAGCACATCACATAAACTGAAGAATAAACTTTGTGGTGACGTTATGTTATGAGGATGTAGAGCTCATTACTAGAAGAATGTTTTAGAGCAGGGGGTCTTCAATGTTTTTCAGGACAAGGACCTCCAAACTGGTGTAGCGTGGAGCAGGGACCCCCCCCTTCTGGATATATTGTATAGAAGAGGCTTGAAGAGGTCCGTGCGACAGGGGGGCAAATTTCTTTTAGTTCACCCCTCTCCTTTCCTCCGCTCTGTCTCTCACTGTAGGTGTGTGTGTCGGGAGCAAAGTCCACAGCGGGAATGTGAATGCGCAAAGCAAAAAAAAAATATATATATTAAAAAAATGTATAATAATATATATATATATATATATATTATTATTATTATTTATAATAAAAATTGCTTTATCTACAAACAATTTTGCGACCCCCCTGCAGTATCACCACGCACCCCCTGGGATCCACAACATTGGACTCAATAACATCTCTAAAGTAATGCTAATGTTTCTCTGTAACTTCACTACCTCAGATGTCTTCTCTAATTTAAATCTACAGTACACAATGCAGTAACTACTTAACCCGTTCCCCCGTTCACTCCAATAAACAGAACTTTTCGAGTCATCTTGGACGTCTATAAGCCAATCACAATGTTGCGCATCATCTTAGGTGGACTGCAGTACAGCCACGCCCCGTTTTCATCAAGCATGGCCGGCCGTGGGACAAGGAGGAAGTGCAAAGCACATTTTAATATATTAATCACATTGTAAAAGTACATCATTTGTGTTAAAACGGGGTTTAAAGTAAACATGAGATGTTGTATTACTTATAAATGTCACATAATAAAGTGTTTAATCAAATAATGTTGATAGCTCATGATGTAATGAGTGTATTTGCAGTACAAATCCCCTCTCAATGTATATACAGTATATATTTCTGTATTTAGAACATCATTAACCTTAGATATCCCTCATGTTAATGCGAATACAACTGATTTCATGTACTTTGCACCTTTTGTATGCAATGAACTACAAACTGCCCTCAAACTAGAGACGTGCATTCAAAAGGAAGGTTTTAAAGCTTTATTATCTGATGTTTTCTAGATTCTTGTTGCTGTTTTTGTTATTGTGTTGTATTGTTTCTGTTTTGCTGATTGTGTCCATGAGTATGTTTCTTGTCTCTCTTGGAAAAGAGATCTTAATGTCAATGTGACTGATTAAATAAAGATTAAATACAATTACTACACAACAGAGATCAGCAGCTTACTGTACTGCAGTGTAGGCGTGGCCCTCATTTATGCCATTCAATATTTTATTATAAAACTGGGAGAAGAGTTTGTTCTGTCAAACACAGAAACATAAAAAAAACATTGATTATAGTAGCAAAATATTCATCTTTGCACTTCAAAACAAGCTGTTAATGTCGCCCAGTGTGTCTGCAACATACGTTTGTGTTTAGTTCAGTAAATCAAAAGCCGCAAAAAACTTTACTTATTAACGGAGCACTTAACCCTGAAAGTAGAACATTAAAATACTGGCAGACGACCACATACTTCAACTGCAATGTTCAGAATAACAGGAAGTACTTTATCAACATGTGATGTAATGCTTTTCTGGTCGTCTCCTTCAATAAACCTTTCTGACTCTGGCTCCACTCCCTCTAATTACTTTGGGAATGACCACAACTGCTTCAAACCCAAACAAAGTTCCCTTGGGCTTATGGGCAATTTCCCACAAAGCAACCAAACCACAGCATGTAGGAAATTAGCTTTCTGTCTTCCCCGTGTACCTCGATGCACTCTAATCCATTTAACTGATGAAGTTTGCAGCTCGTTTTATGGCATTAGGAAGAAAAACATGCCGGCAAACATAAAAAGGAAGATTGTCCTCTATAGAAAACTGCGAGCGCTGCTGGGTGGCTCGGATTGCAGCGATGGTGTGAAAACATTTTCAATAAAGATCGAACAGGAGACGGTGTTCATGCAGCCGCTGGGAAGTTTCAAACAATCCTGTAGTCTCCTAGTTAAATTCGAAGGACTCCTAATTGAGCTCACAGTCGAAAATCACAGTCAGTGTCGCCTCCGCAGAGAAAGTAAATGTCTCATCTGCAGCACTAAGAGGGTGACTGGCTGCCAGCTGCCCCTGATCACAGTCCTGTGTGATGGCAGACTGAGAGAAAACCTTCAGTTAAATTGCACAAAATTTGCCACTGAGGAAAGCGACTTAGAGGAAAACAGCTCTGGTCCATTAAACACAACACCGTCTGCCAGCAGCTTGTTCCCAGAGGGCGACTTTCTGCTTACCAGACCCCCTGAAAAATGCACCCCAGCCTATTGTCCACCCAGTCGCATTAAACTCAAATCCTTCCCGCAGAAACAGACTGTGGACGTTTCAGTCTGGATGTCGAGAGCCGCACCTCTCTGCCTTTTGCAAGCTTTTCTGCAGCTACCACCGCTCTAAAAGATCTATATTCTGCAGAGATGCAAACGTTATTATTACTTATTCTATTAAAACCACTTGTCAAGGCCCCCTTACAAGATTAAGAACATGCCGGGGACCCGCTCATGTATGTCCCTTGAAATAATTTCACATCGCTTATTGTTTAAAACCTTTATAGTTTTATTTATTTGAAAGAACACACACAAAATATATTATTACAAATATTTTTGCAGCATCTCAATACAGAATACCCATAAAACAATTCAATTAACTGCAAGTAACCCTGTACCTAAACAACACACACACACACACACACACACACACACACACACACACACACACACACACACACACACACACACACACACACACACACACACCTTTCACTCTTAGTAACAAGCAAAATAAAACAGATCTTTCTGATCACGTGATCAGAACGTGATCTACAAACTATTTTAGATATTTGAAGTATAATGAAGCATTTTATATCATGATAATTTAAATGAATGGATCACGGACCCCCCCCCCCCGCCGCAGGGCCACAGAGAATCACTGTTGTGTAGGACATAAAACACAAGTTGAGGAGGCAGGTCAACTCCCTCCTTCAAACCTGCAATAACAGACGTGTTGGCTACGAAATGTTCCCTATTGAGACATACAGCAGATTCAGAGCAACATTGTCATTCCTCTTGGATTGGGTTTGCGTTAAACTGATGAATGAAAGTTCATTTTCTTTCCTTTTAGCTCTGTTTTTGGTTTTCCACCAACCCCTGAGGGAAATGTCGGGCTCTTTAGCTGCTAAACGCTTTGTACTTTGTTCACCAATCGCTAACTACTGCTCGATGCTAAGCAGGAAGTAGATTCATCAGAGTTTTTCGGGAGTTCCTTCCATCCAGCAAACTCTGAAATAACACTGGGCTCCTTCGGGAGGGGGGTTTAAAGAGACAGAGGGTGAATACAGGTATATTCAGACAGACAATATGAGAAAAATAATTAGTTTCTGGAAGATTAAAGCATGTAAACCTGAAACTATATGTCCCCTTTAAAAAACAAAACAATGAGCTGAAAGATACTAAAACGAAAAGCAGACGAAGTTAAATGACTTCTTAGAGGTACATTTGTTTGTGGAACTAATCTTTGCATTTCCAAACGGATTAATTATTAACTCATTTAGTTATTATAGTTGGTTAGAAAGGATCAAAGATTTCATTCTGGTTTATTTTCAGCACGAGCATCGCACGATGACGTCGCGTGGAAACCCGTCTATACGTGAGGTCCTTATTTAATGTGTCGGTCATGTTTAATGAATGAATTTTAAGAACATATTTGCAGAATGCATATCCAAATAATTATCATAATCACAAGGACAAATGGGAAAACACTATAGTGTAAACTGTGTATGTAATCTGACATGCATTAGCAGATTTAAGCGCAAGAAGCCAAGGCATCATGTCTTTGTTACACATCACAGTGTGATGCACCAGGATGCATCTGATGAGATTCTTCAGCGGTTGGAAGAGTGCAGGAGTCGTGCTGCACTAACAAGATCCCCTGACAGGATTCATTGTTGCTTTTGATAATAACATAGATTTAAAACACACAACAGGCATTCTTCACATCTAAGGAAACATGCTGTCTTGCCGAATTAATTAGATGACGTCTGCCACGCTAACGGGCGGGCCGGGCCGAGTATAATCTCTCCAGGTTTCATGAAATCCCAAGAGTCAAGTATTGTAGTGTCGGCTCTGTCTTCAAATCTCATTCAAATTAGATGACAACGTAAGTGATCATCAGCAGCTGTGGCTAAACTGCACATACACAATATATACAGTACACAATAATCAATCTGCTGCAAAATGTTATTTACTGTTTTCTCTGGGACTCCTGTACTGATTGATTTTGCTTCCTCTCATCAGCGTACACTACCCGGAGATGAAAAGCTCACTGAACGTGCATCACTACCTCCCAACATGACCATTAAACATGTGTTGCACACAAGGCAGGAATCTCCGCTGCAGCAACACATCACCCTGATCCTTACAAATAAATCCCACGCATTCAACATGAATCCATCGCTATGGTCCCCACCTCAAACTGCAGCCACCTGCAGATCCTCTACATCAGTCTGGACTAGTGTGAGTCCAACAGGCGGGCATCCATGTTGCCATCATCTAAATGTACCTGTGTTTTCATAACAGAGAAACAGCTGCAAATGAAGGCAGTATTTTAGATGTACGAGTGAAAGAGAGCAGTTTACCTCGCAGATGGAAACACCTCAGCTACCCAGCTGGTCCACTGAGAAGAGGCTTCAGGGGCCATTGCAGATCTGCATGGTCCCACAGAGACCAGCAGCCCAGGCTTCTTTCCACCCCATCCTCGCTCCTTCCTTCACCGTCTGCTGTTAGCCAATCCACCTCCGGTTCGCCCCCCCCCCCACCCCGGGAACGGAAAGGAGCTTCTCTTGGTTAAATCCTCACAGTGAAATAAGAAAAGGTATCAGTTCTCTCTTCTTCTTCTTCTTCTTCTTCTTCTTCTTCCCCCATCCACCTCTGTTCTGTTTTCCCTCCCTCGCCGTCTCCACCTCCTCGAGACTGAGGAAGCTCTGTTACCATGGAGACGCATGAGGCTGAAGCCCGATTGGAGGAGTTTGTTGTGATGCAGCAAGTCGCCGGTGCAGCCCACCAGATTGATTGCCTTTTCTCTCAGAGAACATCATTCTTTAACGCTGAGGCCAGAGTCACTTCTCCACTTTGTTTTTGGACAGATATAAAAGGAATTTGAGTAAAAATTAACTCCTTGTGTTTATCTCGTACTCCCAATGGAGTGTGAGATGCTTTCAATAAAAAGCAACATACACACGTCTCACATCTGGTGAAAGATCTGTTATAAAAACTGCTTTTTAACTCATTAAAGTCTGCAACAGATGTGCACAAAGCTTTATAAAATTACCTTTTCAAATGTGCTGTTTTGTCCAACCAACACTTTCATTTTACAATAATATTAATGATATAAGAAAAGAGATAAAAAGGCAAATACTGACAGATAATGCTTTATGATTACCGTCAGTATCTATTATATCTGCGGAGGAGTTTCTCCAGTGATTCATGAATTGTTTGGTTTACGAAATATCAGAAAATAAAACCAGAATGCTGTTTTCAAATGTCTCGTTTTGTCCGATCAACAGTGGAAAAGCTAAAGGTATTAATTGTACAACAAATCCTCATATGAGACATGTGGGCATCTTAACTTAAACTAATCATTTAAATCGACTAATTGTTGCAGTCCTTGACTTCGAGAGGAAGCTATGAACGAGAATATAAATTATAAATACTAAATTTAACGCAGTGAAAGCGTAAACCATAATGCACCCAGCAAAGCTCTTTTGACAAACACACACACACACAAACCCTTAATGCCTGAATCCAATCGTACACATCTCGTATATACTAGAGATGTACGGTTTGAAAGGTTCAGTAAAGATCATGTGCATGAATCACTTTTAGCTGCGGTGCTCCCAGAAGCAGATCGTCTGCTCTGATAATTATGCATCTATTTGCACGGTGTCGTGACCATCCCGCCTTTCCTGCTGGGTATTTTTCTCACCTGCATCACCCACAGAATTTGAATGAGCCAGCTGAGGTGTGCGAACACAGGTCTTTTCTTTTGACTAACAAATCAGTGAATGAGCAAAACTGTGCGCTTTTATTCCAGACTGTATGTGCGACGTCACTCGAGTACCTCCGTGGCTACGATCTACATTTACATGTGCATACTGAAGCAGCTTTTCATAAATGGCATGCTTAACATCTTGTATTAACCCAACCACGCTGGCTGAGCATGATATCTGGTCACATTGACGTAGCACCGACCATACTTTGCAGACGGGCTTACATTTTGCAATATAAAACAGATAGTTACGGTCCTTGATTATAATTGGCTGAGCCTCGTTCTAAGCCCGTGTAAAATACAAATATAATAATTGTTCATCATCAATAAATAATTGCATTTTTGTTGCTGCATGTTTATTTAATTAAACATTTCCAGGTATATTTAGTAACCCTTTGCGTGCCCCTCTCATGTCTGTACAGTCAATATGAAGCTGCAGCTAGCAGCAGGCTAACTTAGCTTAGCATAAAGACTGAAAACAGGTGGAAACAGCCAGCGTGGCTCTGTCCAATGGTAACAAAACCAGCCTACCAACATCTCTCAAGCTCATTAAAGTTTAATCTTGTTTATTTCATTTGTAAAAAGACAATTTGGTGTTTTACAGGCGGTTAAGTGTCGGACTATTTGCTGTGAATGTAATGTTGACACATCAGAGGCACAAACTGGAGATATTTCCTCGTATGAGACCTGAGGACAAACTGTGTGACTCACAAGTCTACGCTTTATAAACGTCTCTTTAATTACATGCAGCCGACGCGTCTCAGTGGGTTTGAGGTATAAATAAAAATATCCGCACCTGCAGCCAGACATGTTCTATAGGGGATTGTGTTGCTGCTGCTTCACAGTTCAAACACAATATCCAGCACAAGAGTTGAGAGTTTATGAGGCCTTTTAGCTCTGGAGGATGAACCTGAAGACATTTACTACAAAAGATCACAAAAAGTGAATTTGCACCGAGATTAAATCTACTGTCATACCATCGAACAGGAAGTGAGGCTGAGAATGAAAATGAGCTTTGTGCAGCAGCTTCTGGTTTTATCTGGGAGCTGTACATCTTCAGAATGAAATGACTTGTTGATGGGTACTCCACCCATCACACATCACACACACACACACACACACACACACACACACACACACACAGAGACACAGACACACACTTTATCCGAGCATCAGCAGAGCACACGCTAACAGAATCAACCCCTAAACACCACACAGTCCCGCTACACAACATAAACATCTGCTACTATTACAGCTGTTAATTTGTGAGCTTGTCAAACACATCTTTCCTCACCAGACACTCCTGTTACTCATCCGGCACATATCAAACAGAGGCCTGGGCTGCAGGTTACCGTGCGTCGGCTCCTGCTGTCACTGACAGCATTTTGTCGGGACGTCACGCTGGCTGCTGCAGCATCTGTTAAATTCCCAGTGGATTTCTACATTTATTTTTCACTTCAGAGTTTTAATTTCATTATCACACAAAGTTTTGAGGTTAAATGGTTCAAAAAATAATCAGGTGCAGCGGTGGAAAGTGTAAGTGCATTTACTCAAGAGCCGCACAATTTTGAGGTACTTATAGTGTCATCAATGTCAATGTTACGCAGCAATATTGACCTAAATCTTATTAAATTAATACAGTTACATACCAAACAAACCAAACCAAGAAGGACGTTATTGGGAAAATCCCTTAACGTATTGAACTGAGGAAAATTGTGTAATTTATTCTCTTTACTTTACTATTCCACGATAATTCAAAAGGCAAGTTTTGTACTTTTTACTCAAATACATTTATCTGATAGCTGTAGTTACTAGTTACTTTTTTAGATTAAGATTTTACATTTACAAATAAAATGATAAGCGTGTACACACAACACATTGCAATCTGTTTGGCTTGCGATTCTTTAAAATCAGTGTCTCGTTGGTTTCACTTAAATAACTGGTAACAAAAAAAAAAGCAAATATTAGAGAAAAATACAAATTTGTGGAGCAGAACTTTCTTTTTTCTTCTTTCCTACATCAATAAATGTTTGAAATTTAAAGCACCATCAGACAGAAACAATGTGTCTTACTGTAAATAAAGAAGTTAAAGCTAGCTGCACCTCGAGCAGCTACGACATGCTTACACATATTAAACACATCTTGCTGGTAATGCTCCAGCAGGACTTTTACTTGTAATGGAGAATGTGCACATTGTTGCATTGGTACTTGTATTAACACCAAGGTCCTGAATACTTCCTCCACCACTGCTCAGCTGACAGAACATGTTTGTCTTATCAAAGTAACAGATATGAGATGTTATCACTGACCTGGAGTCCATCTCCAGCGAGAGTGTCCGCTCCCTCCTGTGAATGAGAAACAGCAGCGATGAGACTCAGTGATGTCCCGCTGATGCTAATTTAACGAGGCATGTTTTTCTGATATAAAACGCAAACAGCTTGATGACAGAGTGTGTTGTAAAAGACTTCTTGTTATTCCATAAATACCAGAAGTTACGTTTTCGCAACTATTTCCTTCCTCAATCCAAAAATGAGAAATGCAACACGACTGAAACAGAGCAGAATAAAACTGAGCACAGTATAACAGTACCACTACACCTTCTTTAAAAGTGGATGGAATTAGCCGTGGAGTCTGAGCGTTCACCCCCGGTTAAATGTGATCATCTGACACCGTCAAAACATCACAACATAAAAGAGGCGTGTGCAGCAAATGAGAGTGAGCGTGGCTCTGACGTGATGGCTGGGTGATGAGAGAGGACAAGCTATTTTTATCTCAGGGCGGCGGTGGAGGTGGAGGGGGAGCAGAGAGCAGCGTGATAGTGGTGGGGCTGCTAGCAGGGGTTAGTTGTGATGCTTCTCAAATTGCTCTGCTTTCCTGCTTTCTGGTAAATGGCGGCGATGCATCACTGTCACTGAGGAAGGAGAGGGAGCCTCGGCTAATCACCGCTCACACCGTTCATCTGGGCCCTCGGTTACTCTGTGCATCTAGAATGGTGCTCACTTACAAACAAACATTTGATGAATGAGGAAACAGAAATTCCCTGATTTATATTGATAGTTTCTGGCTGCTTGGTGTAAAAAAAGAGCCAACATTTCTTTTCAAGCTTAGATTAAAGTCCAAGCAGCTTGAAAAGCAGAACAAGCAGTACATGCATCATTATAGTACGCCTCTCTATAAATAACCTTTATCTAATCAGGTTGTTGAGTTCAAGACCTCTTTTGAGACCCGAGTACAGCAGAGAGAAAGAATGTAGGGATGAACACTTAATCAAAATGTTATTGAAATTGCATAACAAAACAGCCTCAGAGGCCGTTTGCCCTGCTGTAGTCTATAGATGTAAATCTGTATATATACATTTACTTTACTCCTGTGCAATGCCTGACAACCTGCTGCTGCTGGAACACATTCATTTCCCAAAGTGGGATCAATAAGTCCATCCATCTATTTATCTATCCATCTCTATCTGTTGGCAAAGCAGCTCTGACCCGGGTCACAAATGTTTTTGTTTTTTTTACAAACTAGCCTTGCATGTCAACACATGTAGAAGTAAACCACCTGCTGATCTGATCTCATAGTTTAATCTGTTCAAATGTATTTTTTCTTTACTAAAACAAAAAGTCACTCCCCTAAAAGAAGCAAACATTTCCTGGTGAACTTTTGTAATTTGAGAGAGAGAAAAGAGAAAGTTGCACATTAGCAGGCTGCCCATCCTTTGGGTTTGAAAGCAGCGATGACAATAGCCACATAAAGCTAACTGTCATGGCTGTAAATTCATATTTAACAGATACTGTATGAGAGTGCTATTGATCTTCTCATCTATTTCATTATTTATTTATTTTATTTAAAAGGGAGCAAGTACAATTGAAAACATAAATGTCACCATTTGATGCACGGTGTCAGATTACAGCTGTCAACTCTTTTGCATCTGTAGTCCCTTGCTAGGTCAAAACAAAGACTGAAACATACTGTAAGAGACAATAGCACATCACAAATGTCATGAAGACCATAAGAGAACAGAGCCGAGAAGCTTTTAACAGATGTTTTAAGCGTATTTCCCAAAATGTCTGAACTATTCCTTCAAATAACCTCGACGAGAAGTTCCAAGAGAGGAAAGCAGCGGGCTGCCGAGATCAGAGAAGCAGCCTCTTTCAACAAGTCACAATTAACTCCATCAACACATCACTTCTCCATTTATAGCCTCGCCTGGAACAAGAGGGTACCGCAGGTGGACAGAAGAGACGGGGGACAGTAAAGGAAGACACCGGTTATTAAGCTGTGAAGATTTGAAGTCCCAGAGATAAAAAGGAGGGGGAAGTTCCACTTTTCGGGCCAACACCATTACTGTTTGGCCCGGCTCCAGGCCTCCGAGGCGGGTTAATATACAGCCGGTGCAGCGTGGGTGACATGGGGCACGCTCTGCAGTGACACCCGCTCCTTTCACCCACTTTCCTTTGTCACCAGTATTGAGCATCTATTAAGACTACAGATACGTCTCTTGATTACTCACATTCATAACGTCTGAGGGAAGATGCATCACTCACACAATCATTACAGAACCGGGCCACCACTTTGATCCAGACTGAAATATCTCAACAACTATTGGATGGATTACTACGGATTTTAGTAAATGCATTCATGATACCCAGAGGATGAGTCCTCGTGACTTTTGATATTTGTGGCTTTAAGTGAAATACCCAGGAGGTGATCTGAAAAGTGAAGCATTCTCTCTAATAACTAGCAGGAGTGTTTTCAGTTCATGAAAGTTCACTGTAACACTTCGGTCGCCTAAAAATGTGTTGTTCAGCGTTCGGTTGCATCTTCTTTGTGTGAATGCTAGCATGCCGCTGTTAGCATTTAGCTCAAAGCTCCAGAGCTGCTAGCATGGAACTCATTCAGTCTGAACTGTGAGGAAACAGATGCACGGAGATTACTTTTAACTAACCGAGTGACGCTCTAAGTATCAGGTAAGCAGGTTGCTCTCGCTCATCAATACCACTGAACATATGTGTGCGTCTGAATATTTGATGAGGACACAACGCCTCGCTGGACCTGAACAAAGCCAAGGGATTGTTAATTAGAGTAAGTGCTCAAACAAATCGCACGAGCACCGCAAACGTGGCCAAACGTGACAGCTTTGGATTCTCAGAACAATCCTACTCCCCCAACCTAGGTCTCACATAACACCGACCCCCCCCCCCCCCCCCCCAAAGCAACTGGGCACATCATGTAGGTATGGATCTATATTTACAGCGTTCTTGCAAGGGCACCATCTGACTGCCCGCTGTAAACCCTGGTAATGTGAGTCTACGTGCAGCTTGTTCTGTATGCATCAGTGGTGGAAGTATAGTAATCGTAAAATAGTATTATCACAATATAAAAATACAAGTAACAGTGCTGTATTCAAAATATCACTTAAGTACAGAAGTATTATCAGCAAACTAAATGTACTCATAGTGTAGAAAATGCCTCTTTGAACGTGTTTTAATATATATATATATATATATATATATATATATATATATATATATATTATTATTATTATTTATTATATTATATAAATTAAGTCCTTCTTATAATAAGTGAAAAATCTGTCAAGATATTGTGTTTATGTATTAAAAACAAATCAATTCTAGTTTAAAAAATAATATAATAATAAGACTTTATTGTCCCTTTTTGGGAATTTTGCCAAAAAAGGGTGCAAAATAAAATAACAGTTAAAAAAAGAGAAGAAAACAAATACATTAATCCATCAATTAAATGTTCTGTGAATAAATAGTGCGATGTTCACAGTATAAAGAATATAGAGAATATGTGCAATAAAGATTTGCATTCATGTAAGTTGGACACAGAAACTTTAAGTTGTAGTTTATATTATTTATTGTATCTATTATTTTATGTCATTTATCTGGTTTTTCTTTGTGCTGTATAATTTGATTACTGTCTCTTACAAATCAAATTCTTATTATTGGTTACGTTCTACCTCTGTTTGCTATGAGAGACGTGCATATGTACATGCATGTGAAGCAGAATGAGGAGGACAAAGACGGGGAGCTCGTCTGTCTTTTTGTGGCGCAGTGTTTTTCCCTGACAGGCCGAGGCGGAGGGAGGGGACGGGAGGGATGGCGGAGGCCGACGGTCAGGACTGAAAATAAATGTTTTTCATTCACATCCAAGAGCAACACCACAGAGTGTCTCCAGCCTCCCACCACACAGTCCTGACTGAAGCCATGATCAGTGGGCTGGAATCCCTCTGTTTACCCTGCTAAAAATAGATTCCACACACTGCGATGACGTGGCATCTCGTGACAAGACCCCCTCCTCTCCTCAGCAGCTCCCCCTCCTCCCCCTCTCTCATCCAGACTGTACCGCCGAGCGAGTCATGCCGTTATCAGTATGCAACGCTCAGCCCGGCTGCTTGCCACCTCCCCTCAAAACCCTGTCTGACATATCTTTGGAGAGACAAATCTGGCATGTTCCATGAGATGGGTTAAGATGAATTTAAAAAAGGAGTGAGATGGAAGAAAAGAGGAGTAAGGATAGATGGACGACAGGGGGGGTAGAGAGGGGGGGAGAAGGAGCAACTGAAGGAGGGGGCGGCAATCAATACCATGACTCATTCTTTCTGCGGTGGCCACTTCCTAACAGCATTCATTAAAGCAAACCTAATCATTTTGGCCCGATAATCAGATCCTGCGAGGCTCCATCTTCTTTCACTCCCCCGACACACACATTAAAATCATGCACAGCGAACATGGAATGGGAGGAAACAGGGCCAGTGCATCAAGCAGTGGATCTGATGGTTGTGGTGATTGTGAAGCTGCCACAACACAACTTCCATTAGCAGGTGAAATCTTTGGAAAACACACATTTGTTTTTGCCACGATAGCCGCACAGCTCTAAAAGTACGTTGGGCCTGTCGGGCGTCCACCACAGACTGAAATATCTCAACAACTATCTGATGGATTGTCGTGATATTTGCTGCAGACGTTCATGATCCCCAAAGGATGAGTCCTTTCCCTATATAGCCTCCAGGACGCTGACATTTGTGTTTTTGAGTGAAATATCTCAAGAACTATTGCTAGCATGTCTAAGAATGTCATCACAGTATCCCAAAACCCAAGGTGATGTTTTCTAATGACTTAACGCACCGTAAAAAAACAAATGTATGTATCTTACTATGATATGATGACCAAAACAAAAGCAGCAAATCCTCACATTTGAGAAAAAGGTCAGTCCACCACGATTAAAACGTTGGATGGATTGCCGTGAAATTTGGTGCGGACATTCATGATCCCCAGATGATGACTCTTTTTTTATCACCAGGTTAAGATTTTAATTTGGCCAGTACTTCGGGTTATGATGAAATACCTGCAAAACTAATGACATTCCCATCAGCATCAGCTGTACTTTGTGTTTACTGCTAATCAGCAAACGTTAGCATGCTAACACGCTAAAGTAAGATGCTGAACAATGTAAACATTACACCTGCTGAACGTTAGCAATGTCTTGGTGATTCCCACACACACGTTTGTGTATCTACAGAACTGCACATGTGAATATTTATAGCTTGGAGGCGACAGGCAGGCTGAGAAACTCTTTCCAGGTTTTAAGTATCCTTCCTAGAAAGTTTTTTGCTCCACTGCAGCATCCGTCTAAATAAGTTACAGGCTCGGTGTAGATCACACGTACAACGACACCTCTTTAGTGTTCTCACCTTCAGGGTCTAAGAATAGCTCCAGCCCTGGAGATGCCTGCATTGTTAGCAGGATGTACAGGACAAGTGTGACAAGGACAGGTCAAGTGTTCGACAGTAAATGGGTGAGCAAGCAAGTACAAAATATTTATGCAGTGATTTAAAGAAAGAGGAGAAGGGAAGAGAGCGAAAAGGAGAAAGACGGAACAAATTTCAGGAAAGTAAAATATATTTAAAAAAAAGAAGATGCGTGATGAGTTCAGGGTGCTGCAGAGAGGATGCTCACTTTAAGTGCTGAAACAATTAGTTGATTAAACTAAATGTACTTCTTTTGTTTTAACCTAAAATTCGAGCTTCTCAAATGTGAATATTGAAAATACTTACATTGTGTACTGTTTAAAAACACCAAAACAAACCCATCTAAAGACTTCCTGTTGGGGTTTGTGATGGTGTGACAGGGATTTGTCATTATTTTCTAATGTTTTCCAGACTAAACCGGTCCAGCCCTGCTCGTTTCTACTGATGAAAGACGACGAGTGTTTGTTCCAGTTTCATGCTAACATTAGCTTTTATCTTAAGAGCAGCTGGACTTGTTGGTTGATTACTTTGAAATTTGCACCAATTAAGCACAAAATCAATGCACTATGAGCCCTGCATGTTGTGACCCTACCTTGTAGAGGATCCCAGGGTCATAATCTAGCTGTGCTTGTGAATTAATGCAGATTACATTGTGCTCACATAGCACATAGTCCTATATAAGGTTGCTCTTTAATCACAATTTGACAAACTGGCTGTCAGAGTGAATCTGCAGCAGTGTATAGTCTGTTGATGGGAACTTGATGGTGCACACAGGAGGGGTGGAGGTAGGGGATTTAATAACAGGTTAATCCAGCAGTGTAGGGATTTAATGCCTATGCAAATTCTATACTGGGTGTGTTACATGCATGAGATATAACTTCTGTTATAAAATATGGAAACATGTCGATGGTATTCTGTGTATGCAACATACCGGAGGGTGATGTATGAGACTCAATCTCTGCACAGCACACAAACACACACACACACAATATTATTCTCCGCAAACAACCAGATATATAAATCATATTGATCAGCTGTTGTGGTAGAAGCAAAGCTACAACGATGGATGCCACCTGGCCTGACCGCTGCAGCTCATGCCAAACACTGCAACAAATACCAGTGGAGATTAATCAACATTTGCATCGTGTTAATGTTCCTAATTAATGAGAAACTGAGTTCATTAGTGGTGACAGCGTGATAGCAGGTAAACAACATATCCATCATGAGCGACTCACCTGCAGCTCGGAGTAAGTCCCGGTTATTCAGCTGGACCTCCACATAAAGCCTGCATCGCTGTCAGTTAAAGGTGTATCTTCCGAGCTCACGGGAGTGCACAGAAGACTGATGATAACAGCGTCGCTGATGGTGTTTATATTCTGCACTGGAGGGTGAGCGCCGACCGTGCTGTTGTCCCCCCCCCACACGGAGCGTTCTTTCCCCGGTGTGTCGGCCTCGTCAGTCCCGCTCTCACCGCTGCAGCTCCATCATCTAAACACGGCTGTGCTTGTCCGGTGCTTCAGCTCCGGTGTGTCGCCGGTGTCTGATGATATATCCAGGTTAACAGTTACATCAGAAGAAGACAGCACATCCTTCTGTCGGACGACGAAAGGAGAAAGACGCCCCCCAGCGGTGCACAGCCGCCTGCAGGCCTTGGACGTGTGATTGTGACATTCCAGTGGTGGAAGAAATACTCTCAGCTTTTAATGAAGTAAAAGCAGTAATACTAAAGTGTTAGGTGTCCTGCATTCAAAATGTACCTTCAGTAAAAGTACCAAAAGTAAATTATTAATATATTTTTATTTTATGCTTTATACTTCTACTCCACTACATCGTGGAAGCAAATAATGTACTTTTTAGACATTATTTACTTTGCAGATTCAGATTATAAATACAAAACACAAATCAAAAATACATTAAGATGTATTATTATTATTATTATTAATATAGGTTAAGATACCCGGCAGTATAGAAAGTAATTACATTTAGCTCGACCTTTACCTGCTGCAACATTAAAGTGAACAAATAAATGCATCAATAATAATAATAATAATAAAGATAATAAGAAGCCATTTAGCTAATATATATGATTTTGAAATGGGCCATTCTGCATAGAGTATTTTAACTTTTAGTACGTATAATTTGTATTATATCTAAGTAAGATTTGTACAGTGTGGCACGAGTACTTTTACTAAAGTAATAGATATAATCAAGTGGCCAGACATATCTAAATGTCTAAAAAATCTTTTAACGGTATTTAAATGTATTATATGTGTTTCAGGACAAGGTGCACACATTTAACCATACAAAATCCAAAGTATTATATATGTAATTCAAATCAATTTTCTTATGTGAACCTTACTTTCATAGTTTTTATTATTGACCAAAACAAATCATCTATTTATGTGTGGGCCATGTTGTGTCAGAATCATTGCACTGTGTTTTATTAAGGGAATAATAAACATAAAAGTCATAAAAACAGGAACAATACTTCTAGTTATTAAAAAAAAAAGCTTAATTTATTGTGCAACAACAATATTATAGTTCCAGTGAAGTTCATGTCAGGTAGGAAAACTGCAAGGAGAAGAAGCAGTGCAAGAAATTCCATGCACAAGCATCGCTCGAGGAAAACAACCGACTGAAGAAAGTGTGTGTGTGTGTGTGTGTGTGTGTCGATTGAAAAAGTGTGCTGGTTTGGATTTAACAAGTGGCTCCGGAGCGTCCAGTCCTGTAACAAATGTGAAACATAAAGCAAAGAAAGTGACAAGAAGTAATGGAACGTAAACGAAGAAAAAAAGGCGATTTCAAGTAAAAAAATGATTTCTTCAAGTTTGATAAATTTGGCCCAAAGCAAACAGAATAAACCTACCGGTACTTAGAAAAGAAATAAACATGTGAAACACGTACAAAAACATACAAAAAAACAAATGCATCTTAAGTCAAGTCAAAGATGTTCATGAACACATGAATAAAAATGGCAGTGATATTTTCCCAGGGGATGAATGTCTCTGCTGGAAAGTCCTTTTTGATTTATTCACATGGCAGATTTAAAAATCTCCACCTGAATATGGCGAGTAAAACATATCATATTAATATTTCTGTGACTAAAAAAGTAAACGACTTTACAAATCTGTGCATTACTAAAAAATATACTCCAAAAATTGAAATATCTTTCAGACATATACAAAAATATCCCAGAGTAAGTGTAAGTATAAAAAAGATGCCATGTGGTTACTGTACAGATGGAGTTATGGCACAGAAAGACAATCAGTGCAGTGTATAAAAGTTGTAGCTTCTACACTGTGATGTATAAAGACAGACTTTGCTATATGTTGGCGGACGAGCGCAGGACGTGGAATCTCTTCAGAGTCATGCGGATGGATCCCAGCTCTCGATTCAGTCTCTCCAGACGATTCTCTAAGGCCACCTGAGGAGCAAAGTACAGAAGAAAATGAACTACTTGATGATCGATTAATATCTTCATTATTTATGAAGCAAAACTGACAACAAGTATCTGCTTTCAGCTTCTCAAATGGGAAGATTTGCTTGCTTTTAAGCCATAGTAGCAAATCTGTTGGTGAGTCCGACCGCTTTGCTCAAAATAGCTCAACAACTTTTTATTGGATTGCCGTAAAATTGGGCTCAGACGTCCACGATGCTCAGAGGATGAATCCTACAGACTTAGCCGATCCCTCTGAATTTACCCTGAACACATGAATCACGAAAGGCAACGATCAAAAACAGATTTTCACAGCTGTTTCATGAGGGGAAATTCAATTAAACGTTATTAAAAATACGTTTACAAGAAATAATATATTTTTGGATGTATAAATAAATCCTTCAGTCTGTAAAATGACAGAAGACTGTGCAAAAGACTAATTGTTACAGCTGTGTTATGGGGGGGGACATTTGAGTCTAGCGATAAAAAATAAATAAAATCTAATTAATTACAAGCTTTGTGATTAATTCATCAATATTTGCTGTCGGAGCAAAAAATCAGGGGCATCTAGAAGCGCGATTAATCTGCGTTAATATTTTTGTCGCGTTATATTTTCTGTGATTAATTAATCGAAATGAACGCGTTAGTTCGACAGCCCTAAAAAAAACAAAACAATAATTATCATAATTTCCCAGAGCTCAAGGTGACGTGCAAAAAAAACTTACAAATATAAAAGGATACAAAACAAAGAAAAGCAGCAAACAACAGTTACTTTAAAAAAAATATATATAGATATATATATATATATCTGGTGTCTTACCTCATCTAACCGGGTCTGTAGAGTCACTCTCCCGCCTGCTCCGGGCATCCGACTCAAAGCTGCCTCAATCTGCACAACACACACAAATAAAGCTTCATCATTTATTAACAAACATAATTATATTGATGAAACAACCGGCACATGACTGGCTGAAACACTTTCACTGGACTCATCAGATTAGTCAATGTGTGTGTGTGTGTGTGTGTGTGTGTGTGTGTGTGTGTGTGTGGGGGAGGCAGACGTCCCAGTAGGACCAGGACAGAGGAAGGGGGGGAAAGGGGGAATGTGGATGTGAACTTTCTAAAAATAGAAGTCATTTAGCAGTGGAATAAAAACAATGAAGTCTGTGTTACATCAGAGGTCAGGTGAGGATTAGAGTTGTACTGTGTGTCCGAGATGCAAAGCTCTTTAAACTGAACCACGCCGACTAAATCACTTTATATCCTTTGCTAAAAATATGACATGGAAATGGAAAAAACTTCAAAGTTGGAGTTTTGGAGGAGAAACATTGTTAGCTTCTTCATTAGTCGCGTTGCTGGAGACAGTGTGGGTTCTGCCAGAAAGTACTGCAGGTGGACATTGCTTTGAAAAGTAGAGACCGTGTATTTGGGCTCCATTAGACATGTTTCCTCTCATGTTGGATATCTAGCTGGCAGGAACGCCATTACCAGAACGTGTGTAAACCCAGAAGGACCTACAGCTGATGATTGCTTTGACATTATTTAGGATATCTTTAGGATGGAAATAATGCCTTTTTTTATTACATCGCAAGAGGACATTTGGATTGTGTACAATACACATGTACGACCAATCATTTAAAAGATGTTTGCCTTGATATTTATTTATTTGTTGTAAAGTAATTGCAGTATAATGAAGGCACACACATTCTGGTTTGGTATTTCATTTCCTATTTCTATATCTGTATTTACTTTATTAGTCCATTTTTGCTTCTGCATTATATATATTTAACTGTTTTATTACATTCTGCTTCAACTGTGTTTTAAAGAAGGCGTGTATAGATAAGGCTTTTAAGCCCTGTGGGAATGATAACACTTTTTACGGACCTTAATATAACTCAATAAAAAGTTAATAAAAAATAGGTCCTGGTCGACAAGTGGCAGCAAAGCTGTGTGTGATGCAATGAGCGCTGAGTCAACTCTTCTCACACAGATATTAAAAGAAACACTCACCTGCAGCTTCTCTTGCGTCAGCTCGTCTAACAGTTTCTCAGCCTCAGCCAGCGAGTGGATTCTGTCCAGGAGAAATGGAGCGGCGTCTTCACAGGAGTCCTGCAGGTCGGGTCCACTACAGACTCGCTGCTCCTCCCAGCCCAGCTGGAAGTTTCCCTCCTGTGGCTTCACGCTACCGCAGGACTCTGACTGCTGGAGGTCTGAGTGAGAGGAAGACATACAGTCGGATGCATTCCTCCACATATACATACAATATACATACAGTACATGACGGGGGCACAACCTCAATAATAACTGTTAACCAGTTTCTTGTGTTTTGCACCTTATTGATCATCTTTTATTGTTTTACATTTTGTTTTTATTCTCACACCTGTCTTACTTTGTACTGCAACTGCAACTGCCACAGATACAGGAATTCTTTCTTCTTTTTGTCAGAGCATTTCATTCAACTCTCTCTCTGTCTCTCTCTCTGTCTCTCTCTCTCTCTCCCTCTCTCTCCTCTTCTCGTCTCTGTCTCTCTCTCTCTCTCTCTCTGTCTCTCTCTGTCTCTGTCTCTCTCTCTCTCTGTGTCTCTGTCTCTCTCTCGCTCTCTTCTCTCCTCTCTCTCTCTCTCTCTCTCTGTCTCTCTCTCTCCTGTCTCTCTCTCTCTCTGTCTCTCTCTGTCTCTCTCTCTCTGTCTCTCTCTCTGTCTCTCTCTCTCTCTCTCTCTCTCTCTCTCTCTCTGTCTCTCTCTCTCTCTCTCTCTGTCTCTCTCTCTGTCTCTCTCTCTCTGTCTCTCCTATGTCTCTCTCTCTCTCTCTCTCCCTCTCTCTCTGTCTCTCTCTGTCTCTGTCTCTCTCTCTGTCTCTCTCTCTGTCTCTCTCTCTCTCTGTCTCTCTCTCTGTCTCTCTCTCTCTCTCTCTCTCTGTCTCTCTCTCTGTCTCTCTCTGTCTCTCTCTCTGTGTCTCTGTCTCTCTCTCTCTCTCTCTCTGTCTCTGTCTCTCTCTGTCTCTCTCTGTCTCTCTCTCTCTCTCTGTCTCTCTCTGTCTCTCTCTCTCTCTGTCTCTCTCTCTCTGTCTCTCTCTCTCTCTCTGTCTCTGTCTCTCTCTCTGTCTCTCTCTCTCTCTGTCTGTCTCTCTCTCTCTCTCTCTCTCTCTCTCTCTCTCTCTCTCTCTGTGTCTCTCTCTCCCTCTCCCTCTCTGTCTCTCTGTCTCTCTCTCTCTCTCTCTCTCTCTCTCTCTCTCTCTCTCTCTCTCTCTCTCTCTCTCTCCCATTGTGTGTTTTCTGATAAACATTGCCATAAAAAAACATTACACCTGTTTTTCCCAGACACTTTCCTCTGCCGCAGTGATAAGTCACAGAAACGCAGCAAAATACATATTGCATGAGATCTAACAAGAAATGTCCAGTGCTGATCCATTTCTTCCATTTTACTGGTGCAAAACCTCAGTGAGCCCATTTAGTATATAGGAAAAACCCAATTTGGCCGTTGAGCGCCTAAAAAAAGGGTCATAAATCCTCATCAAATATCCCCCAGGATGAGCCAGGGTGTGTGTCTCCCATAGCTGAAGTTAATTAATAAAGCTTACACTTTAACTTACACTTAAACATTGGAATTTTTATTTTTTTATCCTGCATGTTAAAAGATATTAAGAATAAAACAGTGAAAAACTAACATTTGGGTTATCAAGTCTTATTTACACTGACTGGTGGCACAAATACAAAAAAAATGAATCTGGTCGAACCAGAGGAAAAGGTGAGCACTTAAATACACCACATTCTCACCTTTACTCTCTATACATCTTTTACTTTAAATATCCATTAGAGCTTGAATATATTACCATCTTCTCTGTCCGCTGAGGTAAACTGGAGTCTCTTCCTGGGACTGCTGCTGTGGAATGAATGACGTCTCTTGTCAACTTCTCCATCAATCCTGTAGACGGTCACACAATGGGATTTCTTTTAATGAATTGTATCCAGTGTAATGTAGATAAAGTCTTGTTCAAGAAGCTGCAGAAGATATATATATATATATATATATATATATATGTATGTTTCAGTTCATGCTTAGACTGTATTTTAACAAGCTGAGAATTCTGTGACCCACATTGAATTTCTTCATCTGTAAACAATGTGGTCAAACTTCAGCAGGCAGTGTTTTACTAAAAGTTACATTACAACTGTGTTGCACATTGTTACAAGTGTTTGTTTTGTCCTTTGTGATGAGCTTAGCATTAGCACTATTAGGGCTCAGCCTCTTCATAACAGCAGCTGTAGAGAAAATGTATATCTGTACAAAAGTTCATGATTTGTTTCGCCTGCTTCAAGTCTTTGTGCTAAGCTAAGCTAAGCTAAGCTAAGCTAAGCTAATCGCCTCCTGAGCTCCATGCTCAGTGCACAGACCGATCGATCTTCTCATCTAACTCGCAAAAGAACACACATTTCCTAAAAATGTAGAACTTTACCTTTAGCGCAGGCCTCGTTTGTGATGAGACGCTGTGTGCTGCTCACCTGTTGTGCACGTGTTGCTCTCTCGGCATCAGGTGACCAAAAGCCGTGGAGTAGTTCTCCGTGGGGCAGCGTTTAGGACTGGACTTTGCAGACATGGGCATGAATAAAGTTCCTCTCTTTGCTGAATGGAAGAGAAGAGCACACCATTAATTAAAAACTACATTCTCCGGGGAGTTATTTAGAAATACCGGTATAATAGTTTTGCTTCGGCTAAACATTTATTTTAATCATTTTAATGTGAGCGCAAGAACAATATGTAACAAAGATAATGTAAATCTTCTGTGCTTATTGTTTGTCGTTCTTTTTCAGTTCATTTATTTCCATCTGTCAAACGTAAAGTTTTAACGAAGAAGAAGAAACAAGTTACAGACGGGCCGCAGACAGCACATCTGCAGCTATAAATAATTAAATTTAATCAGCCTTTTCCTTCCAATAAAAAAGGCATTTACATTCAAACGTCCTTAATTATCCAACCTCAAGACCATTCACAGAGAAGTAGAGTGATGGCTAATGAACACAGCATCCGGCTGCATTTCGTTCAGGCTCGGCCGTGGCTGCCAGACACTCCGACATTACAGCAGATTTATTTGTGTCTACCCGGTTTTTTGTCTGGTGCTCCTTTCCCCGCTCCGCAATCTTTACATGCCGGCTCTATTACTTTCGCCGAGGCAGCTCGGTGTGTAAAATACAGAATATGTAAATGCCTTAAAATGGACAATGTTCATCATTCATCAGTTTCTGACGTCAAACACACAGCAATGTGTTTGTTTGTGTTTGTCGTTAGCAAAGAGAGAAATACGAAGGGTCTGTTCTGCACCCTCCTGCATTTGTGATCACGGTTTTAATGCTGCAGAATTTACTATTTAATTCTTCTCATTTACATATTTTTGTATGAAATTTGATAGCAACTCATAAATACTACGTTGACCAGCAGTCTTAACCAAGTTGCTGAGCTGCTGCAGGTACAAGATAAACAAAAATACAGTTTATGGTGGCAGCTGTGCTGTGAGATCGGCTGCAGTGACATTTCAATTAAGTGATGACAGAGAAGGTTTTAAGCAACAGAAAGTTGTCATATTTAAGTACAGATTAAAAAGCATTCGTGGCCAAATCTAAATGACCTGCAAGCGTGTATTTATGCTTGTAAAAACACTAAAAGTGTTGACAAAACAACTCTGAAAAAGACATTGAAACTGTGACTGATGCTGATGCTGTGTGCATAACAGACTTGGTGATGAGGAGAGTGTGAAGAGCCTGTGAGGACATACTGGGTGTAGTTGTGGGCTTGTTTCGATGTTCAGGAGGGGGCAGCGAGGCGGATCTGTGGCCGTCTGGAGACAGACTCCTCTGAGCTCTCAGCAGAGCTGCAGCTCTTTTCTTTACTCCTCCGCCTCCTCTGAGCTCAGCTCTGGCCACGACTCCTCCTCCAGGTTTGACCACCTCCCTGTCCGCCTGAAGCACCTCTTTGTGTCTCCGCTCCACAAACCCCACTGTGGGCCTCTGACTGCCGACCCCTGCGGAGAGAAGCCACAGAGACGCAATGAGGTCCGACTCAAAAACATGTGCGTTACATTCGGCACGAGGACCGAGTTGTTGTGCGCGACGTGTACAAGATTCACACATACAAGTTTGTAATTAGAGGTTTTTGATTTGCCTATGATTACAATCAGTATCAATTACGACGGTACAAATACAGAGCCGAGAAGAAACTCTGAAATTCAGAGATTAAAGCGATACATTTCTGAGAAGAAAACTTGGATATTTACTGAGATTTAAGTGGTACATTTACGTGGCCCTAATACACAGTCTGTACAAGCTGTACAAGCAACAACAACAACAGCAAAGAAAAATAAGAAAAACACAGTTAGAGCCTCTCGGTTGAGAGGATTTGCAGTTTTTCTTTATCTTGTGTGATAATAAATTGAATTTCTTCATGTTTTGGACTCTTAGTTAGACAAAACAAGAAGTTTTAAAGGCAGAACTTAGGAACGTTATGGCATTATTCATTATGTTCTGACATTTTGTGCAATATTCTGACATCTGAATAATCGAGAAAGTATTTGGAGGATTAATTAATATTGAAAATAATTCTTAATAGCAGCCCTAAACAGAATATAACTATCTATATGCAGTCTGTTATTTTTATGATTTATCTTTGAGTATCTTGTTAAAAGAGAGACAAATTTGAAAATTGTGATCATTTGAAAGAATGTCGGCGTTTTGTTCCAAGTGTCATGTGACCTCATTAGTACAAGTTCAAGTAAGTTGGAGGAAAAGAAGATAGACATGAGTTTTCAATTTGATCAGTTCTTGTGAGTGCGAGTCATACTGTAGGTGGTGGGGCTGTTCTTACAGGGGGCCCGGCTCTCTGTCGCTCTGGTCTCCTCCAGCTCTATCAGGGCCCTCATCATGGGCGTCAGGGCACAGGAGCCCTCTCTGCGGCCGGCCTCCCGCTGGCTCTGCTCCGGGTGTCTGTGCTGCTGAGGCAGAGATTGTTCACACTCTGGGGGGGACGCACACCTGCAGAACAGGATCTCAGTTAAATCTCCTAAAAATGTTCATTAACTTTGGTTGAGAAAAGACCCGCAACAATAAAAATCTACCTCCAGCTCCCACCAACTGAAGAGGTCTCCACAGAGCTTCCAGTTCCTGATGATTGGTCATTAAATGGATAATGGGACTTCTTGTGGATACTTGATTGGTTTGTTTGAGGGAATGGTGATCTTCTGCCTGTGTTCTGTTGTTCACAAGGCGACTTCCTGCGGGTGACGTCCGGCTCTGCCTTGCCTTTACTGGGTGACGGCAGCAGGTCAGGATGGTGGAAGAGACTGTGGGCGTGTTAAGAGGAAACTCACATTAAGGCATCTGCACTTCCTTGTCAAAATAGATCAGTTGTTAGTGTATTGTTAATAGTTTGTTTATTATTTAAAGGGAAAAAAAGGTCTGCAGAAATATCAGAAACACACATTTTCCCCTGAGATGTCTGGGTTTCGTTAATTTAGCAGGAGAAGAAGAGACAAAGAAACTTGCAGCCTACATGTGCTACAGCGTGTTGTTAAAAGTAGGGACCACACCAGAATCTAAGCCTAACCCAAGGGGCATGTGCAGGTACATTTACAGTACATGCAGTTTAATTAGCTGATTAATTAATGTTTGTTTGGTTCAGAGAAGACGTGTGTTTATGTTCGCACGTTAGATAAGAAGGAGACTACAGCAGGAAAGATAATGTGTGTTGTGTAGCAGCCTCACTATGACGCTGCTTGTGGTTTTAATGCAAAACAAAAGCATAAAACTACAAATTATAAATGTGTCCCTTTTGGTTTCTGTGTAGTTGATATTTATGTTGTATAAGAAAAAAAACACAAGAGATTATGAGTACATTTAAGTGCTTACCCAGCCCCAGAAGGTTGTGTGTTATTGTGGGAAGAATAACGTGCTCTGGCCTGGTTCTCGTGCTCCAGCTGCTTCACCTGAGACTCCAATTTGGAGATTGCTCTGATGGGGACAGACGGAGATAATACATGGTCACAATATTTAATATACTGTATATATATATATATATACACAGAGAGAGAAGTGACTTTCTCTTGACTTCTTTATAAAAAAGGTAACTAAGGCTAAGTAATAGAAACATCTGTGTTCAACATGCACCCCAAACTACACCCTCCAGAATGATGGAACAGTAGAATCAACACCTTCTTTAACCATCTTGAAGGATTTATTGATTTCTTTTCATGCTGTTACTACAGATTCATGTCGTGCTATCGATGGTCTGTGTTGTTGATAATGTGTCACGATGGATAACTTGTCTTTTCTTTTTTTACTGCAAACCAAATCTACATACGGGGACAAATAAAATAACCTGAACAGTTACTATCACTGACAACACTTTGTTAATGCTGCTTATATTATGAAACTATGGTCATAACAAAATAAAGAAACAACACTTTGGGATCATTACAATTGTTTTCCGGGGCGGGTGGTGAATATTTAGTCTGGCGCCCTGATTAGACGGCATTAGTTTTAGCTATAGGTGAACCTAATGAACTGAGTGTATGTATCATTTGTATGACCTCATGTACATTTATACCTATTATTTTCCCCTTGAATGTGTATTTTTGACCTTTTTACATGTTGTAGTCTTTGCTTCACTATATAAATATATATATATATTATTATTTTAAAAAAAGCATTTTTCCTGTAGATTTATATCATTGAACTTTGCGCTCAAAACTTCCTGAGGTACTCTTTCTTAAGTCAATTAGCGTCACTAAAAACTCTTTCTCTCTACACACAGAGGTAATATGACCCACCGCTGACCTTTATCTCAACACTTTGCCTCCTGTGGGTTATTATAGATTCTCTCCGCTGTCATGATCTGGCTCTAATTTGCGTCTCCTGTTTTAGTTTGACAGGCCTTTGGTAACAATCTTTAAACATCTCCTGCAGATTTCTGCGCTCCACTATGCGCTCCATCAGACCCTGAAGCAGGAAATGCTCTCGCATATCTTACCGCTTTTTCCATCGTGATGGTCTAACATCGACTTGGTGTTCTGGCTTTTTGACTGATAGAATGACTGGAAGAATCCTCAAGTCACGACCCAATTAATGCGTCTTTTCTGTGTTATCTCTTCACTTTAGAGACGGCTCAATGTAAGAAATTCTTATTAAAATGCTGCCTTGGGTCGAATTTCGGATTCTCCGATATCCTGAAATCCATAAAAAGCCACTTAAAAAAGGTCTCTGGCCTCTCCATCATTTTTTTCTTGCCTTTCCCCTCCAGGCAATTTGTATCAGTCCTAAAGCCCTCCTATGACACTCATATTGACGTTCTGCGAGCTGTAGTTTGCGATCTGTCCGTGAATCGACTTGACACACTTCATCAATGCGAGTCCGTGGCGCTGACTCTATCGGTGCTAATTTGCAGGCAGAGGAGAAACTGCAATGGAAAGTTGCTGCGTAGTGTCAGCCGATGCTATTATCTACTTTCGACAGCACAGAGACCATCATTAGGCTCCATTGATTAATCCTCTCGATCGCCTGGCTGTCTACTAACCTCCACTGCAGCTCTTTTACAAAATTGCTGGAGTCAGCCAATGACAATATGATAGACCTGAAACTAATAACTGCAGTACAGCTGCGATGTCACATCTCTGCTATGAGATCTCTGCACGTCGTTTGTGTCTGTTAGTGTTCAATATCAATCTATATGTAATTTGTAATTTGTTTAAAGGAATAGTTTGACTTTTTAAGTAAATAAGCAATTTATTATCTTTCTTGCCGAGAGTTAGATGAGAAGTTTGATACTCTCGTGTCTTTTTACACTTTTATTTCTGTACGGATTAAACCAACAAGATATAGCGTGTTTAATTAACTAACCATCTTCACATTTACCGTACACACGTGAGGATGGTATCAATTTTCTTTTTTAACTGTGTTTATTGTCTTATAGCAATGCCATGAAGTACATACAAACGTTTGCACACATATTCACGCACAGATAAAGTATAATAACAATAATAACAACGTAAAATAGCATAGAAATAAGACAGAATTATCCATTTCCATTGTCCATTCTTGATCCTTTATTATGTTGTTTGCAGTTATAGATTAATATTTAATGTTCCATATAATCTCATCTAAATCTCAGCAAGAAAGCAAACAAGTGTATTTCCCAAAGTGTTGCACTGTACCTTTAAGGTTCTGACCTTGAGCACTATTAATAAAGTGATTTTATTTAGGGTCACACGATGCTAACTTAGGCTAACAGTTGCATCACAGTCCAAAAACACATTTTTTGCAGTAAAGCTAAAATGGAATAAAAGGTGCTTTTTTTCATAAATATCAAAAGTTGATCCTGAAATAACAAGAACTGGAAGTGAGAAATGTGTTCAACATCTAAACCTCATCAGTCCACTCACCTCTTCAGCTCTGATATCTGATCGGTGGCATCGCCGAGCTTGTTCTCCGTCGACACACAGTTGTTCTGTAGACACGAAACGACGAATGAAGACATGACACAAAGAAAACGGCTTTTGTTTTGTCACTGCTGAAATGATGTAACATGTTTCAATGATGATCAAATAATCAAACAGAATATAACAAATCAGTTCCAGTTCCAGATCCATTACCTTCAGTCCCTCGTGCTCCTTCACCAGAGAGTCATATTCTCCAAACAGCTGAGGAAACAAAACAACAGAGACATTAAGGACTGAAGGACGTCCGTGTTAACAGAGAGTGACATGAACTGGAATAAGGTTGCACCGATCAACCTTTCCCTCAGAGTATCTCCGAGTACAGATACTGATCCGACACCAGTGCTTCGTAGGATCGTTCTTATGTGTCTTAATCAATCAAACTTTATTTATAGACATAAAATGTAACACAAAAATAAGACTAACTAACACAAACGTGATCAACAAGGCTCCTGGTTCTTCTTTTTACACAGAGAGCACAACACCAGCTGAACTAACATGGCAGAACTGCTCCATAGTGTTAGTGTATGAGGCTCCATAAAGAGCTTTGTGAAACGCAAATGGGATCGCCGATATTAGTTTTCTACACTTTATCTTTATAACTCTGTTATTTATTCTTATGTTGTTGTAATTTTTGAATTTCTGGCACAAGCTTTTCCTTTGGGATTAATAAAGTTCTATTTTATTATTAAGTCTTTATTAAACAAGGCCTATGCATACAAAAACAAAAAGAGATCATCTTATCAACACTTCCAGTTTCACAGTAAGTAAACAGTTAAGAATGTACTTTTTAATCATCGATCATCTTGCCCAATAATTAGTCTGCTAAACGGATCAATATCAGAGCAGATCGGTGCATCTTTAAATGGAAAAAGACTCAATTACAATATAAATCCTCGAGAAAGAGAAAAGCATATATTACATACATCAGCTGTATGACTCCAGAGTGGAGAAAGTCATTTTAAAAGCAGAGAACAAAGCACATGATTTAATATAGAAAACTAAACAATGATATTTAGAGATGATATGATATCCTCATTATATTCTCTCTCTCAGACTCACATCCTGCAGCATCTTGGACTCTCTCTCCCTCCTCGCCTCCCTCTCGTCAGCCTCCCTGCAGGCTTTCTGCACCGACTCCTCCAGCTGCCGTACGTGGGTCTTCAAACGTGCTGCAGAGGCGTCCTTCTCTTTGCCCGAGCGTTTGCTTTCTTCTAGTCGCTGTTGCAAGGATTTCACAGTTGCACCCGCTACAGCGTACCGCTCCGGCCATTCTGCCTAACAACGGAAAGTCGCATCACAACATTAAGGACTGGGGTAATGGTTGAATATGAACTGAATGCATATGCTTGATATACTAATATATCAAGCATTCTTTATATAAAAAATGACTTGTGGAAAGCGCCCATGTGACTTTGTTGATGTCCACATTTCAACACAGTGCTTAGCTTATAGAGTATTAATCTGTCAGCACTGAGCTTCAGTGTAGATGCTTTAATTAAGGTCCATGCTAACTCCCACTAGATTAATTACAGGGTGTTTGCAGACATCATAGGGTTGCATTTAATTATTTAAAGACCCCTTAGAAGAACAAAACAATACATACGCAGGAAGGTTTCCTTTGACTAGTGTCATAACTTCATTTCAGGGTTTTGTTTATTGCTTCATAAATTAAAGTTATAAAATGGTCACTAACTGACCATAAAGTGGATCTGGGTTTTAGTCATACCATATTTTTGTACATAATAAGACGCCCTTACTGAAAGGCAGTAACATTTTACATAACTGAATATGTTTATCCCTTAACACAACTAGTATAACAGATGTTTGCCATATTTAAAGAAACCAAATATAATGACAAATAATGTAAAAACAAAAAGAATCTGAGAAATGATACCAGTTTCTTCTCCAGCAAGCTGTTTGTTGCTTCTAGTTCCTGTATGCGACTGATGGCCTCAGCCAGAGCTTTCTCCAGGTGTTTGCACCTGTGGACAAACACAAATCAAAACAATACGGCGTGGGAAAACTGAAGTATAATGTCAATGTGTTACAGGACTTATTGTGTGTCTTCACATCTCGAAACTTTGAATATGAATCATTTGTATCCTAAAAGTCAATAGTCTGTTAAATGTAGTAATGTTTCTAGTTATTTCCCCCTTTAATCAGGAATGAGCAATGAAAAAGTTAGTACGTCGCTCTTTTTTTGAGTCAAACTATAAATATTCGATGTTCTGTTAACAAAAACAAAGACATGAAGTGATGCACACCTCTCTGTGAGGGCCTGGTTGCTCCTCTCTAAATCCTGGGGCAGATCTCTGAGTTTCAGTTTGTCTCGCAGGATTTGAATCTCAGACTCGTAATATGCTTTCAGATCAGCCACATGTCGAGAGTGCTTCTCTCTCAGGTTCTGCCTCAGTCTGGGAGGGGGGGAGGAGGAAAAGAAGATGAACTTTGTAAATGCGTTTTTGAAAAGTGATGAATAAATAAAGTTATTTCACATCAAGCATGAGCATCCCAGTAGAGCTGCAACGATTAGTCGACTAATCGATTGACAGAAAACTGATCGCCAATTAATAATAATCACTTAATCGTTAAAAACAAAAGGCTGAAAGTGCTGTTTTTATCCTCTCTAATGTGGAGATGTCCTGCTTTTCTGTTTTATATCATATGGTACTATATCATTTTATAGACCAAACAATTGATCCGGAAAATAATCGCCAGATTAATGGATAATGAAAATAATGGTTAGTTGCATCCCTACATCCCAGAGCTAATAAATACTGCCACCTGTGTATGTAACACTCACAGAGAAACGACGACAGGATCCTCCAGTGATGACGCTCTTTCCGTGTGTGGACTGACTGCAGGCCGCTGAGTTGCATCGGAGGCTGAACGAGGCTTCAGGGTGCTGGTGTGGGTGTTACTGCCCTCCTCCTCGCTGGCTAAGGGGGCACTGGCTCTGCATTGCTGGCTGGACGTGTGAGAGCAGAGCTGGTTCTTACCCTGGGAGGTAAACAGGACGGCCTGGGATACGTTTCCCCACGAGCTTTGCCACTTAGAAGGGGAAGGCCCGGCAGCTGAAACACTGGAGGTGTCAGAGTTGCAGTCTGTATCTCCGGGGTTGGGACTGCACTCCACCATGCTGTCAGGGGTTACAGGGGTCCCTACTTGGTGGTAGAGGTGGGGCTGAGCAGCGAACGAAGGGCTGCTGAAGTGAGAGGGCGAAGTGAAGCCAGAGGTACGATCTGACTGCTGCTGGTTAGCAGACGGGTCCAAGTTCATGACCTAAAGCAGCAAAGTACAGGTTAGTTAGACGCTCAGCAGAGGACCTAACTGATCACTGATGAGCCGTGCAACGTACCTGTGGTGACAAAGGACTGGATGTAACAGAGCCTTCCCAGTCTGAACGTTTACCATCTGTTCTCTGCTTGGTCTGATAGATTTCTCTGAGAGACAGACGAGGCTCCTGAGATGGAGTCTACAAGAGACGGAGATCAGACATTTAGAAGGAGGGGTACACAAACCAGCAGCTAGGGACTCGATTTCTTTAAGGTATCGATCAAAATAACCGACACCAAGTATCCAAACGCCTACAGCTAAGCTATACCTGCAATTATTTATTTTTTGTATCCAGATTTGTATGGTTTTGCTCGCAGCCAGCATTGTTCAATTTAATTCGATCGTGTCTTACAGGACTTTTATCTATTCTAAAATGTAATAACAGAAGTCTGATGCAAATATGGAATTCAGAGCTGCAGAAAATAGTTTCAACGGTCACTTTGAACAACTTTGACAACATGTTTATTCTCTACTAGTGATTGTTGGACTACTCATAACACATCTCTCACTCAGAGCAGTCACAGGTGCCCCGCTGAACTTTAGCTGTTACTCACAAGACTCATGGAGGCATCTTGCAGGAGGAAAGCGCCGCTGTCGAAGCTGTCCGGTAGGGGATGATACAGTTCACTCTCATGCAAACGCCAATAAGTGAGGCCTAAGACAGAGAGAAAGTGGTGTGATGGGTTTGTTTATCGAATGACTTGTACAGTAGTTAAAAATGACATGTTTTGGATATTTCTGGTACTGATGGCCACTTTAAAAGATAAGTCTCGTTCTTACCGTCAATGAATCCCTTAAAAAGACCAAAACCAACAATGAACGTATCTACTAACAAGTAACAAGTTGTGTTAGAGCTCCATTGTTGTCCAAAAACAGTTAAAACACATCAATGATCCTCACTGCTGCACTGGGTGACACGTTCCTTCATTACCATGAACACACACTGTAGTTTATTTTGACTCAATCCCACACACACACCGTCCTGCTGCCCCAAATAAATACTCACTAGTGCACTATTTCCTACTGTTTGTTTGATAACAGCTACAGAGACCAGCTGTGTTTATACTACTGAACCAGGGGGGTCAAACTCACTTTAGTTCAGGGGCCACATGCAGCACAATTTGATCTCAAGTGGGCCGGACCAGTAACATCACAGCATAATAACCTGTAAATAACAACAACTCCAAATGTTTCCCTTCGTTTTAGTGCAAAAAAGTACAAATACATTCAGAAAATGTTCAAATGTAATCTTTTTACAAAACATTATGAACAACCTGAAATTTCTTAAGAAAGAAAGTGAGCAATTTCAACAATAGTATTAGTTTATCATTTACACATGTGTGTTACAACTTACAGATCACAGTGTATCTACCTAAGGCTTTTACTTTATGATCAAAACAAATAATTTTTACACTTTGCAAAGTCATCCCGCGACCCTCTGGCGGGCCGGTTTTGGCCCCCGGGCCGCGTGTTTGACACCCCTGCTTCTCAGTAGGAACTACTGTTTTGGTACTGTTTTTGGTCTTTTTGTGTGATTTGTTGACATTAAGAAAAATATAAAACATTATTACCAGACGTATATTTTATACATGGAATAAAACAGAGTGCACTAGAACTGTGAGAGGACAAAACTATGGAAATAAATAAACTCTAGGACATGACATAGTGTTGCTCTCTCAGACTGGAGTGACAGATCAGCTCTGCTTTCATAATGATGATATTTCTGAAGAAATAAATCAAGAAAAAGGGAATTGATATTATTCCTCATAATAAAGCCCGCAGTGGTACAACAGTGCCATCGTACTGTCACTTCTGTAATTGCAACAGGGCTTTGTCTTTCATAAAAACATGTAATATCCTGTATTGTTGATTGTATCACAGTCACATTGGCAGTGATTTCTTCACACTGGCCAATCTTTGCTGTTCTGTGTTTTGTCTGAGTCAGTGAATTGTTACCTGATGCCTCAGACATCAGGCTGTCACTCCTCCTCAGGGGGAAAGAGCTGGACGACAGCCCAGCCGGTCGATGCTGAAACCCAGTTGAGATGAGTGGATTAGATTCAGCGGAGAGAATGTAATCAGAAAAGCTACAACAGACATAAACATTGAATAAAAAAGCACTACAGATACAGGGCAGTGCTTTTTATCCATCTCCACTATTTGTGAGTTGTACCTGGTCCTGGAAGTCTGAGCTCTCCCGGGGGATTTGCTTGTGAGATTCTCTGGGGCTGCATGGCTGCTCCTGGTACTCAAGGATTTGGGATGAAGCTTGTTCTGCTTTGCTCGTCTTGGGCCTGAGTTTCTGCCTCTGGGCCCAGGATGTCAGAAACTGACTGGTGCTGCCAACAGAACAGGTCAGGGTTAGCAGAGCTATCGTTTCTTAAGACGAAATGTTGTTTAAATCTTAAACAGGGTTTCTGCAGGGTTCACCAAATTAAATGTAAGATGTTTTTAATAACACATAGAATGTGGTCATGCAGGGTGTGTAGGAATGATGTTAGTGAAATCCAGTAGGGACAGTATGGTCTAGAAATATTGACCAAGCTTCAGACAGACATTTAAACATTAAAGCATGTTCTCGTAGAAACACAAAACACAAGTATGATCCTGAAAATAACCAAAACATTTCCCATTTAAACACAACATGTACCTGGATGAACAGCAGAAACTGGATGGATGGATTAAACAATTAAAAAAATAACTAATTCTGTGAAATATTTAACGTTTAACTTTTACTGGGGAGATTTGTGTAGGGCATCATGCAATATTCTTGTTAATGTTAACTGGAGTTAGATTGTACATGTATCATGTGTGCATATAGAGGCTGTGTGCGTCACCTGTGTTCTCTCCGATGCCCAAGACAGATTTATTTTATCATATCTTATTTAATTTAACGGCTATATTTACAGGTCTGGAACAACAGGTACTAGGAATTTTCTATGATTGTTTTTTTTGTGCTAAAATCATATACAAAACATTTTATAACTAACATTATTGCCTATGGCAGGCTAGATTTAAAAATAAATAAAAACCTTTGTAATTTTAATTTATAAATTACTATATTTATTACCCTGTCGTAAGGAGTTGTGGTTAGTGTCTCTTAAAAACAACTCAGACTTACCCAGAGGTTCTCTGCTGGTAGAGTAATGGGTTAGTTTCATCCACTCCGAGAGTCCTTACATGAGAATAATCCTGCAGGCACCCAACAGTTGTCTCTGTGTCTTCCTGGAAGTTAAGGGACCAATGATGCTTCTCCCTGCCTTGAATACCATCCTCATCTTCCCCCGGAGACCCAGCAGGTTCCACAGTTGTTTCCCAAGCAGACAGAGTCCCGTAGCCACTGCTGAGCACTGTGGCCGCCCGCTCCTCCCCCTGGTTGGCGATCTCTGATCTCTGGAGTGGAGGTGAAGGGGAGCTAAAAGGTACATATGCAGGAACTGCCAGGCTGTCATTGTCACGGGTCACATTTTTGGGGACTGTGCAGCCACTGGAGATGAGCGGGAAAATATAATCCTTTGTGTTTGTGGTAGTTTTGGTCACCGAAGTTGGAGAGAACTCTGTGTTTGGCTGGATGCTGGCCTGGCGGTTCTGGAGCTGAACCAGAGCTTTAATTTCATCCTGAATCAACTGGAAAAAGCGTGTCATTGATGCACTGCATAAACAAATATTTTAATGTCATAATAAGACGTGACTTAATGCAGACTTACCTGTATTTGGCACTGGTATTGTTCTTGCTGGGCGAGTATTTGTTCTTGGTATTGCTTCTCGACCAGCTGAAACAGATGCAACCATCGGCCCTGTTGCAGAAAAAAGCAAATGAAGTGTCATGTACCAACACTAATCACAGCAACACACACCTTTAATAGTCGGGACTTGAGTGCAAAGATTGAGACTCACTTGTTACTTGCAAAACAATGACTTGTCTTGGTCCCACCTCCGGTATGAACTACCGTACAGGTTACTGTTAATCAGGATGTACAAGCAGCATGTCCCCAACCTTATTTTGGGAATTATTTTAAGTCCCCTTGCACTTAAAAATGCATTTTGCATACAGTAACTTCACTGTGATGTTTGACCTCCACTGTGCAGAATGATGAATGAGCAGAGTTTGTTTAGACATGTATGTGCTGAAGAGGGAAAGTTTCTCTGAGCTAACCTTAAATCTGAGTTCAAGACGTGTACCAAAAAGCATTATTTTACTAGTTTGGAAGCCAATTATAGTCCAGTATGCAATTTATACAAGTCTGATGTGGAAACATGAAAGCTTCAGTGCACATACATACACAGAGAATGGATTGTACAGTGAAGCAGGAGACATCTTGTGTGCAGCAGTTAAAATTTTGAAGAGAGCAATATTTGCATATTCAAAGATTCTTGATTTTTCAATGAGGCAGAAGATGTAATTTTAGACGAGGTCAATTAACTTGTCTTAAAACATGTCTGGAGAAGATGTTTTAACTGTTGTAGTGATACAATATGCTGCTTTGTCCACACATGAAGATCACCATCTGCCCATAGCCATGAGTGTCTGCGCAGACTGTCTGTGTGCAGCCCAACATTTGTGAACATGTTCGTGTAAGCAGACCTGCAGTGCAGAACCATGTGCATGGCCTACATCCTCCCTATTATATACGTGGCAAATAAATCATCTTTCGCCAGGGGAGATCTGCCTGGTAACATCTCTAATGCCCTGTTAGATCACGGTAACCGGTTTTCTTGTTTACATGACATTAAAGATTCAGATTACTGAATAAAAAACAAACAGTAACAAGGTTACTAAATCCACGTTAACACACTGAGCGAGGGCTGATCTGTATTAAGAATTTTATTTTTGACTTAAATTTTCCTGCATACTGTTTGTGTGCACATATGCATGTGTGTATTTGTGAAGCGAAGCAGCTGTGCATCACTGCCATTGTAATACAAACATGATACAAAAGTGATCAGTTCTCTAGTGATTTGGACATATAATAATTTACCCAAGACAGAAAAGTGTGTTTTCTCCCCAGTATGTAAACTAAAAGGCCACAAGCCTGATGAACTATGCAGTTATGTGTCTTTGTGTTGTAGCGCTTCACAGTTGTCTCTTCACGGCAAATCACTCTGAAAAGATCAGCTGCAGTGTGGGTGCTGTGTGTGTGTGTGTGTGTGTGTGTGTGTGTGTGTGTGTGTGTGTGTGTCTGTCTGTCTGTTTTACTGTCAGGTGATCCACACAAAAAATAAAAGTGACAGCTCAGAAATGAGGCTGCCAGCTACCAAATGCACACAAGAACAACTGCCACAGCAGCTAACCCCAACTTCACTTTCAACATCAACAGTGTGCATTTACACTCTCATTTCCAAATTCTACAATAACTATTGCCTTTCAGGCTCTGTGGTATTTCCCCACCTCACAATCCTTCCAGATCTCAGGGTCTGTCTCTCCGCTGCTCTGGATCTCCTGCACCAAAGCCCGAAGGGTCTCCAGGGAGCTAGGGTTGATGAATGGGAGGCTCTTCCCTTGTTCATATGCTTCATCTGTGCTCAGACACAGACTCCTGCAATACAATTATATCATATTTAATCATATACTGTAGCTGAGTATTGTAATATATGTACAAGATAGATATAGATAATACACATGGCTCTCTAACAATGGTTAAACATAAGAAATTAACAATATTTGCATCTTTATAGTGTGTGTGTGTGTGTGTGTGTGTGTGTGTGTGCGTGTGTGTGTGTGTGTGTGTGTGCGTGTGTCTGAGAATGGACAATCTACAGCATACTGCATTCCATCCCATGATCCTTTAGATTTGACTAAATGCTATTAAATGAAACCAATCTTTTATGAAAGGTGAATTTAAATGTTCTCTCACATATAAATGATGTTAAATGGTATTCTAAGAATGTGAATCTATTTTCCTGTGAAGGACCATTGTCGAATTTCCCAGAAAGTAGATTCACATTCTTAGAATATAGTCTTTTTATTTTCCATAAACAGTAGTGTGTTTACAGTTACTGCACCTGATCTTGTTGCATGCTGGTGTGATGTCCATGGGCCTGCTCTCCACAGTGCCTCCTGTTGTTTGGGAGGTTGTGTGTCTTTCCTCTAAGACAGCCAGACCCGAGGCTGATGTCCCCTCAGAGGACACCAAAGAGGTCTCACTCTCCTTACACACATCGCCGTCAGCACTGACATGGCAATGGCTCAAAGCCCCCGAGCTGGACGCATCCTCAGAGATACTGTCATCTGTGGACATGTTTATGGGCCCATGCAGAGGGGGTCAGTCTGACAGCTGGAAACCAAGAGAGGGGGAAACGAGAGGAAGTCAGACATGTGATGTGAAAATATGGTCTTCAAACAAATAGGAAGTATTGTCCAACACTACTAAAGCAATGCACGTACAATTACTCACTTGCACTATTATACTATAGAGTAATCATATTTATACCACTAGGGGTGAAACGAGCCATTGATCTGGATTATTATCTTTAAAATACGCCTTTATTTTGAAATTCTTAACTGATAAAAAATAATATTTATTACTCTACTTTTTGCACTTCAGGTTAGATGCTAAACTGCATTGTGTTGTCTCAGTACGTGTACTCTGTGCATTGACAATAACGTTGAATCTGATTGATTTGATTAGTTTTCACAATAAAACAAAGCAGCAGAAACACACCAACAAAATAAAAGAAGCAAGTTGTTCATGTGAGAATTAAAACAAAACAAAAATACTTATAGAATCAAATCTCAACAAGCATTATAAACAAATACAAATGTCATGTTATCAACAAAAGTAAACAAACAAGCAAACATTAGAATCAAAAAGCAAACATAAATTAGTAATCTAATCTAACTGTCACAACAATAGGGAACAAGCAGCTGTTTATTACACAGCTATTATATCTAAGTATAAGCACCCGATCCAAGTGATGTTTCTAACCTTACATCTGCTGTCAACATTCAACAGTTAACAAAACATAAACATAAATATATTAAGATAATGTGTAAATGATTTGCATTAGCATGTACGACCCTTCTCTGTCTATCATGGCCTGTGTTTCCTGTGTGAGTGACAGCTTGTCTGAACTGGCCATGTTTGATTGAATTTAGCACCATTAACACACTCAACAAGGCACAGACAGACAGCTATAATTAGCCACGCAGCAGCGGTTTGAACAATTAAACAATGCCAGCTACATTAGCTTCTATAGCTACGGTGTCAGCCCACAAGCACCGATGTTGCAGACCGTTAAAGTTGCCTGTCAACTCCAAAGGAGCCTGGGCCAGTTATCTAGCTAACAGGATAACTACAACTACCGAGCACTGACAAGCATCTGATTAGCTAGCTAGCCAAGTTGAGCTAAGTTGGTTTATTACAGGTTTGTAAGCACAGCGAAGGCAAACTGGGCAGCGCGGGTGGCATTATAACACACACAGACAGTCAGATAAACACTGTTTTATAGAAGAAATAATGGCGCAGATACATCAAATTATAGTTAACGTTACCCGTTGACTTGTATCATCGTTTCATCCATATTTCAGTGTGAGTAGACGAGGCTGTTAACTGGTTGCTGGTTGGCTACTGCACTGCAGTGATCTCTGGCTGCTGTAACGTTCACAGCCCTGCGCCGCTATTGGTCAATCCGTAATCAAAAATACAGAGCCGTGATTGGTCGTCACTCTCACTCAGTGTTTCTATTGGCTGTTCGGGGGAAAGAGGCGTACACATGTGTTGGGACAAAAGCTGACAAGGAAGAAAACCTACAGTCACAGTTTATATTGTTTTATTTTGTTTAGATTAGAGTACTTCAGTACAATTTTGAGGTAACTACATTACTGTAGTATTTCCATTTTTACTTCAACTCCACTACATCTCAGAGAATACTATTGAACTGTTTACTTCATTACATTTATCTGATACATATAATTACTTGCTACTTGACAGATTCAGATTTCTTTTGGAAGTTTTGCTTCTTTTGTTTATTAGATATACAGGACAGAGGGACTAGAAAGAGGGAGAGAGGGGACGACATACTGCAAAAGGTCAGATTCGAACCTACTGCCGCTGCGTAACGACTCAGCTTTGGTACAAATATATCAGTATAAATTAAGCTACACAACTGTATACAAAGTAATTTAAATGATCCCACTTTTACCAGCTGCAACATTAAAGTGATCCTGTATAATGAATACTTTTACTTTTGGTACTTTAATGCTAATACTTTAACTTTGTATGCAGTACATCTTACACCACTGCATCTACAGAGTGTAAATTACTATTATATACATATATTATACATACAGTAAATAATGTTTAACATTTAATGACAATTCTACACCTTACTCTACAGCCTTTAGCAATATCTGCTGTACATCCTATATTACAGTATATTACTATCATTGTGTACATTGTATATTCTGTACAGATCTTTAGTCTCTATTCCCAGTTTTTAATTGATTCTATTTTTTAAATGTTAGTTATGTATATCATTGGGCCTTTTACTTGTACTTGTTTCTCACCTACCTCAACTAAACTAGAGCTGAAATGAATGGTCCATTAATCGATTTGTTGATAGACAGAACATTTGTTTACCACTATTTTGAAAATGAATGAATAGTTTTGTCATTTTTTAAGCAAAAACGGCAAAAAACAAAAGCCCTGGTTCTACTTTCATAAATGTGCATATTTTCAGTTTTTCTTCACATTTTATGATGTTAAACTGAATATCTTATTAGAATTAATCGATTAATGAAGTAAATGAAAAGAATTGTCGTACCTGACGGGTTATTATATTGTGACAACTAACATACTAAACAGAAGCGTCACACTAGTTTGGAATCCTCTTTGTGTTTATTTGTCATTCTTAAACACAAATATTTGGATGTATCTTTTTATCAAATCATTATTTGGATTTGTTTTAAGTCTTACTGGTCAGAGAAACTATTATGTCCTAAAGGAAACCCTAAAAAACACTTGGTCTCATCCAAGTTGACAGTTAATACAGGAAATTCTTGATCTGCAAGTTTGAAAATTATTAATTTATTATTAACTTCCCTTCAGTACGATCTACTGTATGCAATACCAACCTTTTTCCTTCACTTGCCAGTATTAAGATGTAACAAACTAACTGTTTGTATAGCACTTTTAAGGGCTTTACAATTACTATCGTTCACCTCTTTACATACACACCAATGGCAGCTACCATACAACAAGCTGGCCTAAACATTGGGAGCAATTTGGGGATCAGTATTCTGATCAAGGAGCAGGTCACATGAACCATGTCCACAGAGCAAAGAACAATCCCTGCGGCTTTCCTTACTTCTTTTTAAAACATTTGTTTAATTACTTTAAGAAAGAGTTTGGATAGACATACATGATCATCAAATCTGGATGACGAATGTCTAAAATGCACTGAATCACACGATGACAACTATATTGAAAATACAATTTATTACACTGAGTAATAAATACATACAAAGATGCAAGTAACAGCATTTTCCTTTTTTGTAATACCAAAACCAACCTCAACACGAATGAACAGATGCATTTGGCACATCTCTGGCCCTCACTCACTCACAGTCATGTGTGTTATAAGGGTCTGAAAAACAGACCAAAATACTATCAAAAACAAGTCTTTTCCATCTACCCCTGTACAAGCCATGCACTGTCTACAATTAACCCCCGGGCCCGTTCGCATGCACAAATCAAAATGTTTTAAATATGAAGTCAAAAGTAAGATCCCAAAAGTGGGGCATAAAACACATATGAATGAATTCCAGTAACCCACACATGATTTAAATGATCCTCCAGAACCCTCGGGAGTCATGAATTATGTTATTGTATTTTTTTTTCTCTCAAAGAGCTTGCTTATCCCATCCTTTGTTCTTTTACTTCCTCTTCTCTAAGGAAATGCCATGCAAGTTCTTTTTTTTTTTTTTTTTTTTTCACGAGACGCACACTGTTAGTTCTTCTTGCAGGGAGGAATGTGTGTTGGTAGCTAGGACCTTGCGTTTCTCTCCGTCTCAGCCAAGCATTCACGCACCAACCCTCTGGCATGGATTATTCCTTTGAAGAAAGACAATACAATTTAGATTTACAAACTTTACTATACTGTAGGTTTTGCACTTGAATTGTTCTGCATATCCAGTGGTGGAAGAAGAAATATTCAGATCCTTTACTTAGTAAAAGTACTAACACTCCGATTCAAGTAAAAGTCCTGCAACCTTACTTAAGTAAAAGTATTATCAGCTAAATATAATTAAAGTATGAGACGTAAAAGTACTCATTGTGCAGTAAAATATTCCCTGCCAGTGTTTTACTTTTATACATGATGTTTTTGGATTAATATAACTGCTTTGTTGCATTTTACTGCTGTAGGTGTTTACCAATTGTAACTCCTTTATAAACTGTTGAGTATTTTATCTACAGCAATGAGTCAAATTCTATAAAATTGTCATGCGTTTTTCCGCCTCGCTGTCCTACGATTAATCATTAAAGCATTTTGACAGTTAAAAAATAAAAAAGCTGAGCAAAACACTAAAGAGTGAGTTATCACTAAAAGGAGAAGAGCTGGTCCACCTTAAAAGGTCTTTCCACCTTAAGTGAGCCTGAGCTAAGTTGTTGCTAACTTCTGGCCGAACCTCCTTTACTTTTTTAAGCAGCAGGTGGCAAGCGAGACAAGGGAGCTTGGCTAGTGTCTTGCAGCATTTATTCACCGACAAATAAACTTTTTTAAATTACCATCCCTGTCACTTATCTCTAAAAAGTGAAAATGCTTTGTGACGAATAAATGTCCCGCTGATCAAAGAGGGTTTATAAATAAGTTTAGTAGAAGTTTCTCAATCCATAAAAAGATTATTTTATCACAAACATTCAAAACTTGGAGATAAACGGTTTTCACTGGACAGGTCGGGGACGAAAAATTGTAATCTGGCAATTAACTTAAACTGTCAGGCAAATGTAAAAAGTACAATATATTTATAGATGTAATGGAGTAGAAGTATAAAGTTGCATGAAATTAAAATACTCAAGTAAAGTACAAGTACCTCAAATGTGTACATAAATCCAGTACTTGAGTAAATGTACTTAGTTGCATATCAAGGTTTACGGTTACCTCTTTTCAGTCTCTCCATGGCGCTCTTACTTCCAGCATATGTAGGCCTGATCTCCTTTCCAAGCTCTTCGATGATGGCCAGCAGCTCTGCATATTTGTTCTGAGGCACTTGGCTGCCACTGGAGCCCTGACGTTAGAGCAAACAGAACGAGATAAACCAGGTTCAACACATTTCACGTTCTTGGTAGGTGGAAGGCACTTTTAAATCTAGAGAACATTATAGTGAGACAAATGTACAATGAATATCCTTATAATATTCCTATTGTTAGGACAGGAGTATGTCATTACAATAATCGTGTAAAAACCATCTCAGTACAGACGTTGAATATTGAATTAAATTAAAATTTTCCAACAAATAGTTGTTAAGAAACTATATAAAAGTGGCACATCTCCAATGTTACACATCAAGATTGGTTTACTTGTCATGTGGAGTACAACTCAGCCAAGAAAAACACTTGAATAACGTCTTCTTTGCCTCGACTGGCCATTATCTTTCTATTCTGTCCCCCCCCCCCCCCACTTCATGAAAGTACAATACATCCATTTGAATAGGAAGAAAATGAGATGAAATGTCTGTGACAATCAGATAAGTAGTTTACCTGTGAGAATCCCAGAGATGGAGGTCCAAAGTCGCTCAAAAGCGGCCTGTAGGACTGCAACGTGGCCAGGTTAGCCGCTGAGGGAGACTGGAGGCTTCCAACTGTTCAAAAATTGCATCAATTAAGACATAAGCATAAAAACCTTAATATCTGTACTATGTCCGTGCTTTTTATGGTTGAGTTAAGTATGTAAAATTACAGAAAACAGTAGAAAAATACCCTTTTCAATTTCTCAAAAGCAGAAGTAACATTTTTAAATTGCTTGTTTTGTCTGACCAACAATCCAAATACCAAAATATATTTAATTTCCAATTGTATAAATAGACAAAAGCAGGCCTAAAACGGGCCGATTCAGTCTAAAAACACTGGAATCATCCTAAAAAGAAAGAAAGATGAAACTCCCCCAAATTCCAATAAAAATACTTAGTCTATGCCAGTGGTTCCCAAACTTTTTCTGCAGGGCCCCCCTTTTGTAGATAAGAATATTTACGAGCCGCCCCTGGGAGCCCTGTCACAAACTTGTCCATATCATGCTAGCAGGACTCAAGCCTCCCCCCCCCCCCCCCCCTGCAAGCCCTGCGCCTCCCCTAGGGTGGTGGAATCAAATCGTGTAATATATAACAATGTAACAAAGGCAGAGCACATTGTGGCTGCATACTGAGCAGTGGTGGAGGAAGTATTCAGATAGGGAAGTAAAAGTAGCTTCGTAAAAATACTTTGTTACAAGTACTAGCATTAAAATATACTAGTACAAATTTTGCATTTCAGAATCATATATATTATATTATTGGGATATACTTATGAATGTTCACTTTAATGTTGCAGCTGGTAAAGGTGGAGCTAATTTAACTACTTTATAACCTACAATAATACATCATAATGCATTTATATTTTTAATTGATAATCTTAATTTGCATTGTAAATACATTTAGAATAACAACATTTGCCTCCAACAGGTAGTGTAATAGAAGTGTAAAGTTGTACAAGTACCCCAAAATTGTACAGTACTTGAGTAAATGTACACATTCACACAACTTTTCCTTGAGTAAGATTGAATGCAGTTCTTGTAACATTTTTTTTTTTTAAATCGTGATACTGCTATTTCTACTTAAATAAAATAAAAAGACACACTTTAATCCCACTACTGAATGGAGGCAGGTTTGTGTCCTCCACCCTCGCCGCTCCCCTGCTGCTTTGTTCGGCTGCAATATTCACCCTCCAACGCGAGATGTCCTCGAAGAGTCATAAAATAATTCAGAGGCAGATCAATCAGCAGCTCCGACCGAGGAGCATCATGGAGGAAACGGAACAAGGCTGGCTCAAGAAGACACAAGTGATACATTTTTGTCACCGTGTAACGGCACCCACCCGACGGGACCAGGACCCCGGACGACGGTTAATCGCATTTTAGGAACCGTCGCCTTGTCGTTTCACATCCTAACCGTCTTTCTCCGCCGACTGATATCACGGATGGCGCTCTTTTACATTAGTAATAATGGCGGATATGAATTAGCCTAGCTCCCAGGATCTGACCCTATATATATAACTGGACAAAAACTACAGACACGGTCTTTCTCCAGGTATTCTCCGAGACCCTGAATTTAACACTCGATTTAACGGACGGATACTTTGATTTTCCGCCATTTTTTCGCCTTACCCTGGTTCCCAGAAGTTCCCGGAATGTGCTGATGGACATTGGGTTTATAAGACATTCCCAAAGACATTGTAAATTAAAGAAATAAAAATGACCCGAAATTCAGTGAAGCGTCTGTCTCTCACTTTTTGTTTACAACAGCGGCACCGGCAAATATGGCCGTCACTTTATATTGACACCCACTATGCTTTCTAACACTGCTACTATCCATTGCGGGTTATCAAGCAAAAAAAAAACGGTTAAAACGTAATTTCGACGGTAAAGCGACGGATTTCACACGCGGTTCCTCACACATTTAACACGTTTTACTCAGCATCTGTCGGAAAGTCTACTTTGAACCACACTTTTATAAAATAAGTGATGTTTAAAAAGTGAACATGTTATGTTTTCCTTCACATTTTAAAAGTGTTCTTTTTACATTTTTTTAAACCACGTTTAAAGACAAAAGCTTAATAAGCGAACTTTGCGCGTGTATATTTAACTTACGGTTACATTTAACATTAACCCGGATGAGTAAGGAGAGTAAAATGCGTTTTGTTTCAGTTAAATATCAACACTTTTCCTCTTAAAGGAGAAAAAGAGCTGCTTTGCAGATACCTGTCTTTGTCTGTGGGGGCGCATCCATTGTTTCGGCTCTATATGAAGCTGTAGAGCTTTTACATTAACAAAAAGGAAGATAATTAATTAAAGTGTATATAGGATCCACTCATATTTTGCAGGCATGTGGCTGTGTATCCGTTACTCTTCCATTCAGATGCCTCAGTATGTCCCATCTGGCTCTCTTGACCACATGGTTGGACACACAAGCACAAGGTTTGGCCCAATCCTGGCCCAGGTGTCATGACCTATGACCCCACTGAAGCTGGGG
>NC_041366.1:17470565-17510565 GCF_900634415.1 Cottoperca gobio | reverse complement strand
TCTTGATGAACAGCAGGAGGAATGATCACAGCAAGAAAAAAAAACTGTTTTAAGCATTTGTATGATTTACACAGATAATTGTGAACCTACCCTTTAATGTTACAATATGGATAAAGAGGAACAAAATAATGAAGTTTGAAATTTAACAAACCAAGGAATTTTTATACATTTTTAGATCCATGTACAAAGCAGACTTGTCTGTGATTATGATGCAATTGGATTCTGAGAAATGATTTACAAGGGAATACAACGACTAGTGATAATCAGAAAATTACCAGCACGTATCGCTTTCCCTGTAGTTAACTGGACTAATGTTCTGCATCACCTTTTCTAATCAATCCAAGTGAATCATGTCTGAGGAGCGCAAAACTAAACAGTTTTAATCATATATTAAAATGAGATTGTAGTTTAGCATTAAATGCCAGTTTCTTCAATGAGTCCAATGTAGTTCTCAGACTTTCAACACGACAGTGTTCTTTGTTTCATCCACCTTTGGTCTGAACCAAGAAAAGAAGTCTTTGCTTCATACCAGGTAGTCCGGACTGAACAGCTTAAAGCATGTGTGAAGAGTGAATAACTCAGCCACAGGCCAACATGCCCTCTAAATTTCAACTCTGTCTTGATCAATATATCACAAATCTTTTCACTCTGAATGTCAGAGGACAAAACATCACCCAACAAAATCTCTCTAGGTGAAAACAGGAGTCTCTGGAGATTTAAAAAAAAGAAAAGAAAAAACCCTGAAATCTTTTCTCTGTACAACCACTGCTTTACATCTGAGAATCACCACAGCTTGGTGTGACACCTCGGACCCTCAGAGACAATTGGGGGGGCGTGACGGTGCAGAACAAGGGACAGTGGTCCTGGAGCCTGCAGTGCAGAGATAGAGGCTCATGAGTCAGATCCCTTTAAAATGGGACGTGAACTTGAGACTGGATTTAACGCGGTCCACCCTAAACTATGTGTTGGGTGCATGACTGAGACTTTGGGGATGGAGCTGCTGCCGTTTCTGCAGCTCTTGCACAGCGAGCTGCTGGCTCTGGTCCGACGTTGACAGCTTGTTAATTAATGCAGAAACACAGTTCACTGGAATGATGAGTCCTGTGAAAGAAAGAAGGAAAGAAAGAAAGGGTTGAGAATTAACTATGAGCCTATACTTAGCCTGTAAGACCAACAATGTTGACGTATACAACACTTCCTTAAAAAAGGAAATCAAATACACTGTCGGTACAGTAAATATGAAGCTGGAAACCTCACTATGATGGTAGACAAGCCAGAAAATGGTCCTGCTCCCGTTAATCCAAAACATCTTTTTTTTTCTCTCTCTTATTAGAGCAGCATTAAATCAGCAAGGACAGTGGGACAAAGAAGGACATCAAGGTACGACTAGGAAAAGACTATAAAGAATATTTCTTCTGTTTCAGTTCTGATAGAAATTGAATTTACTTTGCCTCACACAAGTGACGCCATCAGAGCTGCCATGTTTTACGAGCCAGCGACATGAGATTTAGTATCAGTGTGACCTCGTGTCCGAAAGGGGAATATAACGATATAATGATTGATCTCATCTCACTCTGCAAAAAAGCAAGTGAGCATATTTCCCAAAATGTCGGAACTATTCCTTTAAAAAAAGTAGCAGTCCTTCAAACTTACCAACTATCCTCTGTCCATCTTCTGTTCTGAGGCGGACAATCTGCACCTTCACATTGGTTCCACTGACCGGGGTAAGCACTTCCTCCAGTTCATTCCACACACTGAGCACCGAGCCACACAGAACGTAGTACGTCCGACATCGAAGACCAACTTCACACTGAAGACCCACTGAAGCTTTCTTACAGTTACCCCGCCTTTGGACAGAAACAAACATGTACTTAGTTGACTGATCAAAGTTAACAGAGAAGCATTAGCTTTAAAAAGGATAACGCTGTGGATATTCTATATTTTGATATTGTAAACAAATCCCAGGAAAAGACAGAAAACATCAAGTCTTTCAGCACTTTCACTTCCCCCGTTTCAATCCCAATGTGCTCCTACTGAAGATGTTAATCTATAAAAATCGGGTCACACATGTAAAAAAAGAAACATAGAATATGACCAGCCTTGACCTTTAATAAAGGATCTTAAGTGCACGTACCAATATGCATGAGAGCAGATCTTTGCTGACGACAGGTACTGGTCAGTCCAGTGCTGCTTGGCGTCATCTGACAAAACCTAAAAACAAAAGTTTCAAAAATTAATTTCATGATTCACCACATAAGGTATTAAGTGATCTTCTTATGGCAATTTTAAATCAAAATAATGATAATAACCTTTTTAAACTTCTTCTTGATGTCTGTGTACGTCTCCAGTTTGAGTTGTCTGCCGGTGTTCGGCCTGTAAACCAGGAAGAGCCTCTTCTTGGGGTTCACCTCTTTGACCAGTATGGCTGTTTTCTTGTTGTTCCTCATCTGAAAACAAAATATAAAATACTCAAAAAAGGGGAACTCCACTGATTTACATATGCAAAAATCATTTAAACTTGAGCCAGTAGAGTGTAACCACACAGTGGAAATGAAGCAATCTTCTCATACCTGGACATAGAAGCCATCATCACCTCCATTCTGATCTGCCCAAGCATGAGTGGCTTCCTCCCACGACATCCCCCTCTCCACACCCACCTGTGAAAAGAGATACGAATTCAGTTAATGTTACTGCAATCTAACCATCGTCTTAAGAGGAAAAGAAGGTCAAATAAATATATAAGTTTATGAACATACGTTGTAGAGCTCCACATGTCCTGATGTGGTGTAGCCCGGTGTTAGGAATTTCCTGCAGTCTATCTTCTTCACCTTCTCATCCCCAGAGCCCAGATCTAAATGGGAGGACAGAAAGCAAATCATTTTTTACTAACGTCTGATACCTTTCAGAGCCAAAGAGGCGCTGATATCCAACCTTCAGGGCAGACAGATGGATATGAACAAAGTGATTTTCTCAGAGGAAAGCACTTTGAATAATTTAACACAGTAAAATGCTTTCTGCCCCAGTTTTGCTTCTGTATTTGTGACAGCGGTTGAATAATAAAATGAAGGATGAACATCTTACCGAGAATGCCCATGTCATATCTGCCATTCTTCTTGGCTTCCTGAATAACTGCATGCCAATGTGTCAGAAAAGTACTGGAACAAGGCATTTTGCTGCTGGACCTCCATACCCAAAATACGGTTCAGGAACTTCCCCATGTTGTTGTAGTCTGCAGCAGAAACAAAGTATGACATGTAGGGGAAAATGTCCATAAAACTGTACAAGCATGGCTTCGTCACACTTAAAAGAAAGAACTGTTGAACGGTCATTTCTTTTAACAACTTTAAAATCACCTTTGTCCAATGACATTGCGCCAAATCTGTCCTCAATATTTATGAGGCCCACACCTATTAATCCACATTGAATTTCTACAGAAGAAAAAAACGGTTATTGACAGACAGAAGTTAAATCGGCGGATAGTTACACAGATATCTACAACAAACAAAAATGGGTTGAGAATATTCTACCAAAATCTAAATAAATGAATTGCATTGTTTGGAATAACATATAAGACAAAGTACCTTTGAAGAAATCTCCTTTAAAGTTAGAGGCTGGAGACACTAATGGAGAGTCTAGCTTTACGATCGACTTCATCACAATTTCCAGAGCATTTCTGCCATACTGTAGCAAAGATAAACACGAGTGAGTCACTGGCAAATACAGACACTACAAATGTTCAGAACGTCTGAGAAAAATGCTTGATGTGCTTACTTTGTTGTCAAAATTAAACCTGCTGAGATCTCGAGTTTCTGTTGCTCTTCTGTCTCCGTGAGTGAGAGCGCCCTGTTACAAAGATTTAACAAATACAGCCGATATTTAATATAAATGTGAAACTTCCTTTAACTTCCGATGTTCTCGATTATACAAGCAATTAGTCCTTACCAGGCTCTCTAGTCTTTTGGCAACGATGGACGCAAATCTCTGCTCTCCTGCAAGCTCCGATATAAGGAAGACATATTCTGGAGCTGTGACCTGGTTTGACCTGTGAGTTCTCCCTGTGTCCAGACAAACAGAGCAGAACGTTTGCTACATTTTGATATTTCATATATTTTGTGTGAAGACTTTCAGACCCAAACCGGCCCTTTGTAAGTACAACAGGATGAATTTTGAGTTGTGCCTTTATAGTGGAGGATAATATCGACTGACCGAACTGCTGTATCGCTCTGTCTGCGCTCCACGGTAGCTCCAGTGTCATGTGGACTCTCCGCCGCTGGTTCTTCACTCGACGATCGGCCTGCAGGGATATACCGGAGCTGGCAGCTTCCGAGATGATGGCTATGTTCTGGTTGAAAAGAAAGATAAATCACCATTACTACTTTCAACATACAAATGTGGAATTAAATGCAGTTATTCTTTTCTATTTATTAAAGTTTGTCAGTCCTGTCCAAAGTAAATTACTTGGTTGGCTGGTCCCAAATGTTAAAATGTTCCCAAAGTTAATACTGTAAAGTATAAAGTTTGTCACAACTAAAAAGGTCAAACAACCTCTGCTGTGTTTACTTTGCTTTAATTGTGCTGGTGTGAAATCTGTCAAACACTGGAGGAAACTAAACAACCGGACTAAGACCAGCAGAAAAGCGACTCTGGTGTTATAAGAGCGAAGTATACGTTTCCACTGATTTATCAGAAATTGAAAAGGAGCCAAAACAGATGCGTGTTCCCTACGCCTTGGAGGCTGACTGGTTACAGCGCATGACGCATAACTTCAACATTGTCTGTTTGATTCCAGCAGAGGACCTTTGTTGCACGTCATACCCTTCCCTTCTCTCTCTCCCCCCCGTTTCCAGTCAGACTCTTCTCCATCAACAAAGCAATGAAGGTAAAAATGCCTCAAAAATAATCTTTTGGTTCACTTTTGGTAAAATAAATAAATATTTTCTCCATTTTCAAAATAACTTTGCCTTTACCTTCTCTCCATCCATGAACCTTTGCTTCTCGGTGAGATTGAGTATTTCCACAGGGACATCCAGCTCAGAGCGAGATTCATAGGTGATGGTGCCATCGTCATTGCTGACTACGCGACCTTTGCGGCCAGTCATCTGAAGCACAGTTGAAGATACAGTGAAGGGAGATAAGATACAAAACAAATACTGATCCAGCTTTAAAAAACACCGGTCACAAATGTTTATACCTCAGCTACGTTCTCGGGTCCTCCCAGCTCATCTATCAGCTCGTCCAGAGTGTTGGGAGGTAGATCCTCTGCTAGATCATCAAGTTTTTCCAGCAGATCTTTCTTCATTTTCTGGGCATTTTCCACTGCGTCCTGACTTGTTAGGCAGCTATCCTGACTCTCTACCTTGACTTATGAACAAGTAAAAACAAGGCAATTATTAACCCTCACAAGGCTGAATCAGTGTGCTGTAATCCTGCTTTGCAATGCGGTATTGTACTTACCTATGGCAGGTGTGCTGGGGGGGATAACAGGGGCAGTGAAAGCAGGCCTGGTGGACCCCAGCCCAGAGGCTAACAAGGCACTTTGAATGCAATCTGGATCAATACTCCTCCTTCTCTTTTTCTTCTTCTTCTCCTTCTTTGGTTCTTTCCTGATGAGCCAAGGATCTAAAACAAAAGGAAGGCATAATGTTTCCTGTAAACACGGAATTGGATATAAAAAGAAATCTTCCACAATCCCCTTCAATTCTCACCATCTTCTTCATCGTCATTAGACTCGTCTCTGAATGGGTTGAAATCATCATCTTCGTCCCCCGAGCTGACAGATTTGAAGCTGTCGTCACTGTCTTTATCAGACTCTCTTTCTGACTCCTCCGACTGGCTCTCCTCGGAGCTGGTACCCGACAAACCACCATGCTTGCGAGGCTTCTTTTTCGACTGATTTTTGATCTCAGAACCTGGAGACATGATCAGATGCATCGAAAAGGTTTGAACAGCACATGATTCTGGTCAGGAGAATTGAGTCACAAGGCATTTTTAAAACAAAGCTATCTGTTATTTCACGGAGTAGACTTATATAGTACTTTAAGCTTAAAATCTTTATTACCTTTCCTTTTCTTGCCCTTCTGTTCTGGTTGTGCTGCAGTCTCACTGGGAGAGGGAGTCTTCTTAGCTGAGAGGTCGATACCTAGCAGGGTGTAAAGCTTCTGTCTGTCTGGAGCTGGAAAGTGCTTCTCAATCAGGGACTGCAGCACACCTCTACAACAAAACATACTTCATTATAGTGACAAACACATTATTCGGTTTCAAGTCATGCGAGAAAAATCATTTTTAGCCGGTCCGTACTTTGCAGTTGACACAAAGTCATTGAGCTCTCCGCCTCCTTCCTCCAAGGCCTCAAGTGTTCTTGCTTCTCCAGTGGACTGAAGACCGATCACCACACACTGCAGAGGAAATATATACGACATTAGAACAGGCAGCACAACATGAACGGTTTCAGGACATCACCGAGTAGCAAAAAAAACCCACCTTTCCATTTTGGACCTCCTGTCGGGCCAGCTGGACCACTCTGCGGACTTTGGAGGCAATGCAGAGGTATTTGAAGAACCTCTGGTGCGCAGACCAGAACTGGCCCCACATGGACTTCTTCATGCGCTGCTCTGCATCCATCAGGTTCGCTGCCTGTTGGAACTTCTCACGTGCAGTCACCCACTGGGAGAAGCATATGAAATATAGTTAGTAACTACAAGAACAAATAAATTAATCACAGCAATGTACTTCAAATATATTTATTTTTGTACGTATTTCAATGTGCTTACCAGCCTCACAGATTTGTTGTACATTTTGATGTATTGCGGAGTCAGGGGAACTTCCTCAATCTTAAAAGTCACACCTGTAAAACTCAACTGCCTTGCAATGTACATCCCCCTCAGTTTCATGTCCATGGCTACTATCTCCATGGCACCAACACCTCTGAAATTAAAACGTAAATGTTAAGACATTAAGACCTGTCAAGTCTATGGAAGTTTGTTTTGTCACATACAAAGAGAGAAACTCACCTGCGCTCAACAGCTTGGATAAAGTTGGCAAATTCTCGGAAAGGTGTTTTATGCCCCCAGATGCCCAGACGATTCATATAGGCCATATTTCGCGGTTCAGAGGCACCTAATTAGAAAAAGTACATTTTCAGAATTTACAGCGTGTACACTGCCAATCCATTAAAAAAAGATAATTCAATGCGATTACATTTACTAACCTGTAGCACTTGCATACACAACCCGAGCCTTAGGGAGTTTGTTCTGCAGTTCCAACACGGCAAGACCAGTTTTTGTAGGTTTGGATGATCCGATTGGACAGACATTTTTGGCTTTGTGACACTCGTCATACACGATCTCAAGACATTTGGTTAAGGAAAGTCATTACATGGAGAAGATGGTCTAAAAGGATCTTGTTCACTTTGATGCATTCAAGTTAATTTAGTTTTATACACATGAAAAAGACAATGTTACATCTATTCTACCAACTGATGGCCACTTGAAAAGGATACAACTCCGTCAAAATCCTCCCCACACCAGTGGAGAAGCTGTTGAAATCTGGTCTTGTACTTCCCTCCTGATTGGCTCTCTCCTATCAAGGAGGAATAGGTGGCGAATATCACACCTTTCTTCACACTGCCATTGTGTTTCGAGGAGATTTTCCCATATTTGAACTGAAAAAATGTAACGCGTAATTGACTCACACTTGACATTTCAAAGCATGGAAACACTTCACCGTTTTCTTCTTTGCATCATGAACATATCCTACCTTGTTCAGTGAGTGAACCTGGATGTTTTTGGCTCCTATGTCCCTTAAATCCCTTTCAGCATCATACTTCAAGTCGTTTGAGACACTAAACCTGAACAAAAGAGGAGAATATATACAAAGAGTTCATTTCATTGGCATAACATTAATTTGAAATACAATAGTTTGTAACTCTGTTAAATATAATTTAAAGGATTTGGGGTATTTACCAAAGTGATCTCTTCCTGCCTAAAAGGTAATTCTCATGGATGACGCCTGCAATGGTCCGGCCTTTCCCCACACCCGCTCCATCTCCAATCAAATAGGCAGCTCGATCACCACTGGGGAGGAATGTCTCATGTTGCTATAATACACAGGGACAAGTAATGAACAATTCAAGTTGCACATCTTTGCCTTTAAAACAACTTGAGTCTCACAAAGTGGACACACAAAGCCATGTTAAAAGAAATAACGTTAACTTAATTTAAGTACCGATTTTGATTTAGTCTCTTTATGAAAATGTATTTTAGGTCGCATTTGATCATTCGTTTTATTTATAATATATATTCTTAATATACATTTTATTCATGGCGCGCTCTTTTCCAGACTAGAAGACGCTTTCCATGACAAATTAAAATCACAAGAGCATAATGCATTCAAAATAGCACAGGACTCATAATAAAATATTAAGTATGAAAAACGATGCATTTCTAAATTAGTAATGATTTGCATCTTTCATTTCACAGAATCACTTACATTTTGTTTGTCAACAAAAAAAACATTTCGTCATAGTTCTTTATTTCTAAAGGTTACTTTTAATTGTTTCTTATATTCGTTATATAAATATAAAGAGTTGTCAACGAGTATTTTTCATCATAAAATGAACACTGCTTACCTGAGCTGCATATGTTATTGCCTCAAGCTGCAGTGCAGACAGGCAGCCACGATCAATGACTTCTTCTGAGATGGATAGTCTGTACCACACATCTGGAGGGTTAACACTGGACAGGGAGCTGGTCTCCACCACAGGATCTGGATGCCGCTGGCCAATCTTTACTGCATTGAAAAACCGACTGATCAGACGATGAGCAATTAACAATAGCAGTATGTATTTTGTTTTGATTGAGTGCCATCTATATAGAGTGATACTGCTGTAATCACTCAATGCAGTTCGTTTTCATTAAGCCTGAGCGTAGCACTGCTCCTCAATTGTTTTCACAGCGGCTTGGTGAAGTACAGCTACACATATACTAAAAACTATCCTGACTTGCCGTCAGAGACCTTTGTTGTTTTCAAAGAGGGGTGTGGCTTGAGATTAGGAAACAAAGTATTCTGCAATAAAATACTGACATTGTAAACCGACACAACAGTCATACTTACATTTCATTGGCATGTACTCTGCATATGTCTCAGCATGACCCAACTCGTCCTCCTCTTCCTCTTCAGGCTCATCCTCCTCCTTCATCCCTGGGATTTTCTGTCAACAGATTGACATAACCATAATTGCCAATTGGCCAAAGGTGCCTTTAACATAACACATGGCAGCATTCATAGGCTTTCTAAAAATCAATATTATAATACTTACCAGAGAATGTGAAAAGGCTTGCATTTTAACGTCGTCATTAATCCAGATCCTGGCAGCATCTTTACCCAACACTTCCTTCTTGATCCCATTGTTCATTTCACCTGAAACACCAACAGACACCACAGTTCAAGTACTGACAAGTGTTCATTTTAAAATGTTACAATTTGGACCAACAGAAAATTGGCTGTTGATGCTGAGAACTATGTTTCTCAAGCAAAAATGCCATCCCCTTGTTAATGCTTCTTAAATGTGAGAATGTTATGCTTTTCTTTGTCTAATGTGATAGCCCATATCAATATTCTGCCTATTTTCAGATTTTTTTATACATCATGACATTTTGCTAAGTAATAATTAAAAGTTAAACGATATTGCTCAGCCCTAATGGGGTAACACACAAATCTAAATTGCACAAACATCAAATAACAAATAATGACCTGTGGCTGTTGCCGTTGCTACTGGTGGAGCAATGTTAGATGGAGGCTTTAGCCTCATGAGCTCCATCAGACTGCTGCCCTTTAGACCAGTGCTCCTCACATTGCCAGTCCGAAGGAGGTCTTTCAACTGAATCTGCTAGAAAAATTCAAATGAACTCAGCATAACCAAAATAAATTATTTTCTCTGTGCAGTTACATCCTTGAGATGGTATCCATGGTTTCCACAAACATACCTGATCTCTGTTAGAAGGCACTACTGTGGACACTGAAGGAGGAATACTTGTGGAGGAGGAAGTCAAAGATCCTCGCAGGGCTGAATTAGTAACATGGACCACTTTGGTGACAGTTATGGTATGTTTGATGGGGTTTGTAACTGATTGTTTGGTCACAGCAGCTCCTAGTGACGGCAACTGATTCAGCTGATTTAAGACAAACGTGGTGGTTGATGGCTGAGGTTTGTGCTGTTGGAGACAATGAGCAGAGATTTTTATTTTATTACACACACCACAAAACAAAATATCCACTGCAACATAACATTGTCTTCAATAGTTAATTATGGGAACTTAATGCTCTGTAATCTCACCCTGATAGTAACTATAGGGACTGGAGCTGGATGCTCATTTCGAACAATTTCCAATGACTCTGTCCCACCGCCCTCCAGGGCACTGATGGAGATAGACTAGAAGAGGACCAGAAATCCGAACATGAACATATAGTTCTGAAAACATTAATAAATTACTTCTCCATGAGAACAAAGACCATCTTACTTGCTGGGTTGTAGAGGGCTGTGCAACATCCTGAGAATCAACATCAAATAGGCCAAAATCATTTGGACAAATACCACTCTCACTCAGGGCAGCCAGCAGTAAATCCTGTCCAGGATCCATCTGCAAGACAAATATACATTAATAAAAACAATGATAAGATTATACCAAAAAGATTTAGGGAGGTAAAATAATTAGTTGATTACCTGACTACACAAAACACATTGGCATCAATTTTGATTGTCAATTACATGGGACAATGTGAAAAATGATCAAACCGTTGCAAGTTACAGCCTCTCAAATTGTGAAGATTTAAAGCTTTAGTTTAGTATTTTTTATGGCTTCAAACATTGCCAAAAAAACAATCTCTCCTTGATAAAAACAGAAGAGAGATATAAGAAATGTAAATAAATCAGATATGAACTAGCCAATGTACAATTTTTAATTCATCTCAAAACTGGGTAGATGATGTACAAAGCACAAAAGAATCTGAACAGCATTCAGGAGATTGTTCTAGATTAGAGATAGCCAGTATATATTTAGGGGGATAGGAATGTTAAAAAACAAAAAAAAGGGTAAGGACAACTATAAAGAATAGATGTTATCTATCAAATTTTTAATAAGGTGGCAGACAGTGACTGAGGTGTGATTATTATTGTGTATGAAATGTTTGGACATTTTTGTAGAGCCTAAAGGGTTGCCTATTGGAATATGCTGTGTAAAAAGGGTAGGTGTAATAAGCTTTTGTACCTTACTCCTTTTCGGCCAATTAATGACTTTATTTTGAAAAACTGTTAAGGAATCAAATAAATTACTACTGCCTCTTGGAGGAACCAGATGTAGCCAACAACCACACGCACATCAATATTAATAATAATAATAATAAATAGGTTAAATAATTTTTGGGGTAACCATGATTGAAACAACCAACACATGCAACCTCTAAAAAAATGCATGAACCAAAAATAACGAAAGGGATATTTGGACCCACATGTATAGAACACGCATGGTATCAAACACGGAATGAAAGGTAAACTTTGAAGCTCCGTTTCCATAGTTTACATTCAGTATAAAAAAAGAACAACGTTTTGTAGTTTAACTGTAACACACACGTTATTTCAGTCTAATGTAAGAAACACAATAAACCTATTTAAATGTTCACCTCGCCGTATCTCCTCCTGCAGCGCACTCCGAAAAAAAAGGTAAAACAAATAAATACTAAAACGTAACACTGACTCGAGATGACTAACTTCACTCCAAATAAAGAGAAACGATAGCAATATGAGAGTAGGACATTTCTCACAGCAACGTCTGCACTCCAGGTCAGACGTGCTCCAAAGTGACCCAAAACAAGACACGTGTTTGCAATGCCCTGCTTTGGTGCCTTCAACTTCCTGGTCCCTCTGACTCAAACGCCCCCAGAACTCCTCGATAGCGCCACCGGTTCATAATGTTTATACGATCAAGGATATTATGTATGATGGGAGAATGCATTTTGATCGCAAATACATTTCAGTGTTCAACATGGCTAATTTGGCACCAGCTAACCCTTGACTTGCACACTGTCATGCCAGCTAGCATGTTTAACTGGCCTGGATGGAGCAGGGTGACACGGCTAAACTGTGCTAACGAAAAGCTAACGTACTCAACCCAAAGGCACTTTCACATTCATTTCATTGACACGACAGTGAAGCCACAAACCTTGATGCTAAACATTGTACAACCAACTACACATTTAAGAAAGAAATCTCACTGTGTGTCATTAACGGTCACCACGGTGACTTGCCCACAAATGTCAGTTAGCTTTTAACGTTATTCCCCCCGTGACCACACACTAATATCGCACACTGTATACCTGTTAGTTGCTTATTTTTTTTGGGTTTAACATAAGAGAACACCGTGTTGACATCAAAACGCAACAAGTTTTGGAAGACAAGATAAAACTTAATTTACCCGAAGGGAAATCGTTGTGCCGCAGTTGCAATACAACGTGGGGAAAGTGCAACTACATAAGAGTGAACTTGAACTATTTCCATTATATTCCAAGTGCCTTTATATTTATGTGTGCCTTTTATGTTCAATGTGAAGTGTATGTTTTTAAACGGTAGGTGGAAGATGCAATTAACGTATTTGTAAAAATAAAAAAAATGAAACCGTTTATGGTGAAGAATTAGAACATAAACAGGTTGACATGGTGCAATCCAAAGCTAGCTTGTTTTAGCTAGCTTGTTACGTTGGTTAGGAGTTGCTGTTAAAAATACGTTAGCCAACTTGTATAGCACTAACATTAAGTTTACAAAACACCACCGTAACCTACAATCTCAGGGTGTCCTTCCTTACCCTTTTCCACCCACAGCAACTGGGCTCGGCGGCGGGGTTTGGCTATCTGCTCCCTCGCATTGTTGTGATGTTGTTGACGGTGCTCCGTGTCATTGGTGTTGCTAAGCTAACATTAGCAACGAGGAGTAAACGTAGACCTTAAAATTGAAATATATAATACTTCCTTTATAAGTATTACCGCTCCAGGACAAGTTTGTGTATTTTTTAATCGGCGCGTTAGCGTTAAACCCAACAGATCCCCATGCTGAAATCAACTTACTTGACAGGTAAACGTCTGCTCTCTCGCCGCTCCGGTTCGGCAGTTTGTTGTCCTCTTCGCTCCGCCGCGCTCACGCCATCTTTTTTTATCAAACGCTCAGCCGCATGCTGGTCACGTGACGTGCAGGCCCGTTTTCGCAGTCAAACTTCTCGCCCAGCGTCGGTGAAAACGGGTCTCCGGACAGCTGCGGGACGTCCCTTTCCGACAATAAACCGATAAAAGCGAGAAAGTTAGCATTTCTAAAACGTTAGCACAAACGACAAACATAGCAGAGTCAGCGAGCTAATGCAACATCACGTGACCCCGCGAGATATTTGTAGGAAGTGACGATGAATTCTTTTTTCTTCTTCGCTGTTCTCTTCCTTTTGGTTTTTCCCCCCTTCTGCTTATTTTTTCTTCTTCTTTTCCCCCTCCACCAAATCCAACTTTTATTTTGTGCATCTTCATCCTCGTGTGTTAATGTTATTTTGTTATTTTGTCACTAAATTTGTATTGGTTTATCCCCCCCCTATGTATTATGGATAAGACATTATGGTTGATTTATTTATTGATTTTAACTATAGAAATGGAAGGCAAACAATTTCAAGGGATAACATGTCAAGTGTAAATTATTTCTAACATTGTCCCTGATGACATTGAAAACAGGACATACAATCCCACATAACATGTACAGAATCCCTAAAATAAAAAGCAACAACACCAAGGACATCCTACAAATGAAAAACAACAGAAATGAACTTCAAAACCAACAAACAAAGCACTAAAAGCGTTCATAATAACATTTAAATAACATATATATATATATACAACACAATACAATTTAAAAAAAGAAGAAAGGAAATATGCCTAGGACCTGCCTGTTATATTTTACTTGGTCATCGTACCCCAGAGATTAGCCTGGATTTAAATTGACCCAGAACTGACCTTTCATTTATTACATATGAAAGTCAATTAACTAAAATATTGTGTTAACATTGCTTAACACATCTATTCCCTAAGGTAATCACATATGTATTATAAATGTACATACATTTACATTCACATAGCAGGATTAGGGCCTCTTCTGAGTTTAAAGTCAGAATTTTTACTTGATTCTGAGAATTCTGCAAATAAAGTATTATATAATGTATTATATCACACATTATTATGATGAATTGGAAATGTCATGAACCAAATTGCTTTACTATTGACAATTCATGGATGTATTAGTTAACCTTTATTTAAACTCGGAACTATATTTAGGTAGAGACCTCATTTACAATACAGCCCAGTAAAATGGAACTGGCTGCCTGCTGCTCTTTGAATATGACCATGGAGATGATGGACCCTGAATCTTTGTAAGATCATATTTGGAAAATAGGCTATATGATTACATTGTATTGCAATTTATCTGCACCTTCCCAACCCCACAACCCCATAAATACATGTTTGATTTTTGCATTGTACACTATAGTTTTATTACTAGACAATAATTATTGATGCATTCATGTGTATATTGCATTAATATTAAATCTGGTAAATGTGCACGTGCATTTACTTGCAAAAATACAGCAAATGTCTGTATATTAGGTGATATTTGAGCTCATAAATAAGGGAAACGCAGTACCGCTGTCGGCCCACAGGGGGCGACATTGCTTCGTCTCCGTCTCCTTCATTTACATGGAGAAAAATGGCGGAGAGGAGCTGTGGAGGCTGCATCGGCTGAGCTGCTGGCAGTTTAAACAACAACAGACGGGCACACAGTCGCCGTGGAAGGGGGCCGGAGTGTAGGGAGGGCACTGCCGTGTGAGCAGGGCGAGGTTAATCTCTGAATTTGCGGAAATTTTCATTTATATTTTGTCTTCGAAACGAGAGAGCCGAGCGAGGAGCCACGAAAACAAGTCGGACATGAACGGGGTAAGTTTGCTTGTTTTAGGTCATAACCGCCGTGCCAAAGTATCGGAAACGAAAGCTAGATTAAGTGGATTAATAACGCTACTTTCTTTGATATCGAGACTAATTTGTTTGTATTAAAAAACATATTAAAAATTAACCGGTATGTTTATTTATTTTTAAACTGTGAGTTAGTTACAGTAGCTTTTTGTTGAAGAGTGCTTTGCTAACATTAGCTTTACGTTACATGTGCCTGCTAGCTGAGCACATAAACATCATTTCTGACTTAAAATGACACCAAGAAACAGATATTTGTCTTTTTGAGGCTGATGCTTTATAGTTTTTGAAAGAAGCTGTTGAAGTGCTTCTTTAATTTTGAGTGGATTTGACCAGTAGATAATGGGCCAAGAGGCCTTTGAATTTAAAGGGACTGATGGGAGAGTTGATGTGGGTGTGGAGCCAGCATGTTCCCCTCCTCAGGGCCCCACCCACACCACTGCCGGACGTTTATACAAGCACTGTATTTATACAAGTATTTATACAAGTACTGCACTTAGTACAGTTTTATCGTAGTTCTTTACTTGAGTATATCTATTGTATGTTCCTTTTTTATATTTTCATTCCACTATATGTTCTACTTATGTATATTACAATATTTTAATTACAACTATTCATACCCTTCCTGTCCAGTGAAAACCACATATCTCCAGAGTTGTTGATTTGTGTTTGTTTGTGATAGACTGAAGGATGAGTTGAGAACAGTTTCCTACTTCTTAAGCTAAATAAACTATTTAAATACCCTGGATCAGCTGGAAAATGTATCATCACAAAGCTGAAAGCAGGGCTAGTTGACTTTTTAGAGATACGTGGTTCTCACGCTACAAACCTCTTATAATATAGCAAATATAACAGGGATTTTGTAATTTGATGTACCCTTTTTAATCTTTACACTTCTATAGTATTAGTTATGTGAGAGACCAACACAAAAAAAATGTATTAGAAAGATATTAGACATGTATTAATTATTAGGGTTAGGGTTAAATAAAAATATTATTATTTTTTCATACACACACACACACCGTGTTTTTTTCTTCATTCTATATCTTTCTTAATTTATTTGAGTTTGCGTACGTTTCTTGATTAAATGCATGTTTTGTCAGCTTATACACTTCACTATGTGTTCCTATGGGTTCACCATGTTGTGTTCTGTTGTACTTGATTTATTTTTTGGAAAACTGAAGCATACAGATGTACCAACTTTGGACAGAGTGCCAATAAAATAGACATGGCAGGAACTTTGGACTAAATACATTTTCTCTCTGCATTCACAGGAGATTGTATGCAATAGCCGTTCAGTCACTGTCTTAAGCTGCACCAAGTCCATATCAGCAGTTCACAATGAAATCAAGCTGACACAGGAGGGAAGGTGCTCTCCAATATGCTTCCAGCAAAATGATTCTCGGAGGCTGGGAGAGGGTAAGTATCTTTGCTGCAGCTGATGCGAGTAGTTTTAATGTGTAAACACAGGAGAGCAAACCGCTAAGTAAATACTTTATTTATTTTGGTAGATTATGTAATTGTAGGAAGTGAGAAGAAATAGAAACACAAAATGTCTCGTCTGTCTAAAATGGACACTTTTGAAAAAGCTGCTGACCCCATTTTAGTTTGAAAACTTTAGTTCTTCCTCTAGTATTTTCTGCTAAAATGCTTGTGTGGACGGATATGGTATAAGTGTGGATGTAGCCTGAACCAGGATAATATGCTTAATTTATTCCCTCTTTCCTCCCAGGCAGGAGAACAAACACCATCAGCTCTACACCAAAAGACTCAAAGAGTGATTTCCCAGAGATGGAGAGCAGCTACAGCCAGTGTTCACCCTGCTGGTCAGATGAACAGCCTCCGCAGTTCCACTGCGCTCAGACCTGCCTTCGTTCCCCCTCCGAACTCCCCCTGCCTCTGGGTAACAGCTTATCTCACGCTCCCCTCCACGCCAACAACAACAGCAGCGCTCTCCACAGCCTCCAGAGGAGAGGAGTCCGCCTCAAGGTCAAAGGAAAGAAATCCACGCTAAGAATGTACGCACATCCCGATTATTGTACATTTTTAAAGGAAGAAATCGTATCAAACGACGATTGTGTGATCGTTATTCCTATAGTTGTAATAGTTTGTGGTTGATTCTGTTTTTCAACAACAGTGCAAGCGGGAAAAACTCCCAAAACCGAAAAGTTACCGACTACTATCCAATAAGACGAAGCTCAAGGAAAAGTAAAACAGAGCTAAAGGTAAGATGGAACTACTTCTGTTGTACAACATAATGTTTACATTTGGTGCGATGGCTGTTTAAAGTATAGTTGGACCAGATTTTAACATATTGACATGAACATAATATTTGTTTCTGGCTTAATTTAGCTGAGTTTGACCACATTTAATCTGTAAATAAATTCAATCTTAACTTAATATTTTGTGTGTGTGTGTGTTACGTACTGTATATGTGTTAGTTAGTGGCGTGTGTGAGAACGAGAGGAAGAAATCCAATCTGCTCTTTATCATTAACGCCATATCATGTTTGTTTCCAGTGTGAAGAAAAGAAGCTCATCGATGATCTCATCACAAAGGGAATAGAAGAAGGAATGGAGGTACGTATTATGTCTTTGATCAAGGCTAATCAAGCTCTTGAAGTAAAGACACTCACTCTGTTTCACACATGTGACAGCATCCGTTTCACACTTTGCTCTCACTCAAAAGGGCGTGAAAATGTAATCGAATAAACAAAACCTGCTCCAAGTGTTGGAGGAACATCTGAGTGCAGCTTTGAAGTCATCACATGATTAATCTTAATTTAGTTGCATTTTGCCCAGTGGTATTGGTATTTTTATCTTTTTAGAAAAGATAATTTAATTTGTGATAAATCCTTAATATTTCCAGTAGCAATTCTGTATAATAGGATTAATAGTTTATTAGTAATAATTAGATAACAGAACATTTAAACCAAATGTGGAGCAGGGAAGAAATTCTGCTGCTGGTAGCTGAGGTGTAGCTGAGGTGTAGCTGAGGTGTAGATGAGGGTGTAGCTGAGGGTGTAGCTGAGGTGTAGCTGAGGTGTAGCGGAGGTGTAGCTGAGGTGTAGCTGAGGTGTACCGGAGGTGTAGCTGAGGTGTAGCTGAGGTGTAGCGGAGGTGTAGATGAGGTGTAGCTGAGGGTGTAGCTGAGGGTGTAGCTGAGGTGTAGCTGAGGGTGTAGCTGAGGTGTAGCGGAGGTGTAGCGGAGGTGTAGCTGAGGGTGTAGCTGAGGGTGTAGCTGAGGTGTAGCTGAGGTGTAGCGGAGGTGTAGCTGAGGTGTAGCTGAGGTGTAGCTGAGGTGTAGCGGAGGTGTAGCTGAGGTGTAGCTGAGGTGTAGCGGAGGTGTAGATGAGGTGTAGCGGAGGTGTAGCTGAGGTGTAGATGAGGTGTAGCGTAACGCTTTGTGTCCTGATGAAAACCTCTGGTGCTGCGTTCTGTAGGTGCAGCACATTGAAGGAAAGGGGAGAGCGGTGTTTGCCACTCGGTGTTTCCAGAAAGGCGAGTATGTGGTGGAGTACCACGGAGACCTGCTGCAGACCCCCGACGCCAAACAGAGGGAGGCCGAATACGCTCAAAACCCTGCCACTGGCTGCTACATGTACTACTTCCAGTACCTCTGCAAAACATACTGGTATGATAAATCATGTCCACAACATTTAAACATATCGGCTGATGAGATGTTTAGTAGTTAGCTAAAACATGAATGACTTTAAAGCTTCCAATTGTGGTTGATGTTTGTCAAAATAATGCATACATTGCTTTATTTTCTATTAATAGAAGCCGTTCAGGTGTAGTGAACATTTTCCAGCACAAAGACTGACTGTTTGTTTTTGTTCCGACAGCGTGGATGCCACAAAAGAGTCCGGTCGAATGGGTAGGTTGATAAATCACAGTAAAATCGGAAACTGCCAAACCAAACTCCACGACATCAACGGGGTCCCTCACCTCATCCTCGTTGCCTCTCGAGACATCGACGAGGGCGAGGAGTTGCTCTATGACTATGGAGACCGCAGTAAAGCCTCCATCGCAGCTCACCCGTGGCTCAAATATTGATCCTCGGAAAACAAAAAAAAAAGTACAGTAATGTACAGTAACACTTGTGTTTCTCATTAGCTAGTGTACAAAATGCCTTAGAAACAGAATGTGTACCCTTTTTGTTCAATAATGAGGGGGGGGGGGGGCGTTATGTGTTCAGGGGGGTTGATGGGGTACTTATCACATTTCGATTAATGTCGATCTGCCTTGTCAGATGACATCTGTACTTTTATTTATGTGTATATGAAACATTCTGGTTGTTTTGCAGCACATTTGTTTTGTACATTTTGTATTACCTATAGACCGATGCTTCTACAGCATGTGGGTGGTAGTTAATGCTCTGCAATTTTATACTGCGTTTTTCTTAATTAGTAGTTGGATACTTAGCAATACCTATAAGGCCCCAGAGCCCTATTTTGGATCAGCAAGAACTATGAGATGCAAATTACAAAATATATTCTTGTTCAAGTGGAATTTGATTTCAGTCATCAAAACTCACACAATCTACCGTTTAGTGTAAAGGTTTACCAGACTCATGGTTCAGTTGGCATTTTTGGTACTTGATTACAAGAGAACATGATTTGACACGAGGAGTATTTTACTTGTTTGAAGTGTAAAGTAGTGTTGAACATACAGGCTTTAAGGATTACATGGGAATACAGAAATCAGTCAAATTAATGATTTCTTTCTTTTTCTTTCCATGTTTCTTTAAACTATATTGTATTTTTTAATATTTAAGATGCACAAAACATATGAATTATCATGTAGTAGAGTTATGCTAACACCTACACTATATTCGATTAAAAATACAAATGTATACGAACGTTTATTAACTAAAGATATACTTCTATAAATAGAATTAAACAATTAACAAACAAACAAGAGTTTTAATTTCTCCATAATCTCGACTGGCTTATGTGATTATCTTTCCCTTTTAACTTAAATATAAACTGTTCACTGTCTATATTACTGCACTATGTAAATATATTTATCGGCTTGCTGTTGCAAACCCAAGAGTGGTTTAAAGGAATAGTTTGACATTTTGGAAAACACATTTTCTTTCTCACTTTCTTGCAAAGAGAGATTGATTTCATTGGTTGTATATCAACGCTAATCAGGGCCGTGAAGCCGCCACATCGTCATTAAAGTATCCTAATAGCCTCGTCATCAAGTCTTTGTTTGAGCCAACACAAAACTACATACAAGAAATGGTACATTTAACATAAAAAGTCTTAATTTCTATCAACAGATGTGAACTTTTACAAGACTTTTTATCTTGACCTTATGACGAAATAATAATAAAATAGATCCTGACGGAAATGTTAATGTTAAAACTACCAAACTTGAGTTCATGTCATTGAAGGAGAGGAGACTCATTGGTGTAGCCAAGCTTTTTATCAATGGAAATGATCACAAGCTGCCCTAAACGGTTCCCAATCATATAAAAAGTTCTGTTTCCAGTGCTAAGCTAACCATCCGCTGGCTGCAGCTTCATATTTAACGGAGGTCAGTGCTGATCTGTTCTACTGGCAAGAAAGCACATTGTGTAGTATATTTCCCAAAATGTCAAACTCTAAACTAACAAACAAACAAACAGGTTAAAGCGTCTGCTGGGAAAGCACATGAAAACGTTCTTTGGACAGCAAAGTCTTGCATTTGTCTAACGCACAGACACGCCGGCAGCCTCTGCAACACGTCCTGCTGTGCCATGTCTTTGGTGAACTGTTACACTCCTTACTGTACATTGTAGATCTTTGCAGGTTTTCTACACATCTGTTCTTCCCGCTCACAAAACATTGTTTATATTGTTCCATGTGAAAGTATTTAACAGCCGAACCGCTAACAGGTCATTATTTACTTTGTATTTTAGTAGCTTTTTTTCTTCCAAATGTGTTTTTGTATGAATTGTAGCCAGAACGTAAAATATACCCCAAGATGCTCCCATTTATCTGGATTTATGTTTGATTTATCTTCATCTATGAAATCACTGAGAGGCAAATTATTATTCTTTTAGCTAATTGGTAATAAGTGTGTATATAGTATTTTTTAAAGGAAATTACGATGACAAATCACAGTGGCACCCCATATATCTAATTTATAATATAAAATCCTGTTGTGATGCACAGCTTTGATTAAATCACTAATTATAAACTAATGTACCACAGACAAATGATCGTATAGGTGCTGTGTGTATTATCGCTAGAATCTTAAATTATGATATATATTTTTAAATGATGAGTTTGGTATCATGTTCGGGCGCCGTCTTAAAGGAATATTTGGACGTTTTGGGAATAGAGAAGCAGAGAAGAGTAGTTCCCAAAATGTCCAACGATTTTTTTAAGCTCTCTGAATCTAAATATTTACTTATTTGTAGCAAAAAAAATTGCTAAAAAGTTTGGCTGTTGTACCAAAAGTGATCCATCCTCTCGCTACATCTCCGTGGCTGTTTAGGTTGTACAGATTTTACATAAGTGTTCAAAAATCACGAATGACTTCTTAAAGTTTCCAAAAAGATTCAGTATATTATTGAATTCCAGGATTCTTTTTGATTCCCTGTTTTAATGTCGTTCAAATACCATGAAAAAAAAATAAATAAAAAAAAAAAAGCATCGTCAGTGTTAACACGAAGAGCCGAGTCACATGTGTGATAGAAAGTACGTTTCAGGAAACCTTCGACCTTCCTTCAACACCTCCAACAGTAGCATTTGTTACACGTGTGAAATGTTTTCATGTGAGCCTTTTCTTAAACATGTTACATTTTGGATTATTCCATGTTTGTTTAAATGTAAAAATTAATGGAATAATACCAGAAGGGGCAAAACTGACCTGTTGGCCATTTTTAGGACATAATAGATCTTTGCTGTTGTAGCGTTGAATAAATCTTAATGCTGGGGTTTAGGCATCGATGAATAAAGATGTAATATGCAAGTAACAGGCGTTGTTGTTGTTATTTCTCAATTCAAGACCACAAATCAGTGGGCTAAAAACATGCTCAATTATTATATATAAGTATAAAGTACCTTAAATGTGTACTTGAGTAAACGTACTCCATCACAGCTGACAGCTAACAATGAAAAAACAACAAAAGTCAAACATGACAGAAGTTTTATTATTGAGGAGACACGTTTGAATAAAGACAGCTCGTTTAATAAAGCACTGATCAATTCATTACATCTTTTAAAATCCAGATCAACACTGACTTAAATAACACGACTTGTTTTGACCACATTTCCCTTTTAATGAGTCTAAACTGTCCGGATCCCTTTGACTTCCAGAACTAATCTACAATATGAAGTTTGTCTCATATGTGTGTAAAACTGCTGCTTTAACACTTAATCATAGTGTTCCTGTGCTGTTACATTCATTTATTCGACCTCGCTGGGGGAGTATAAATAAAGATAAAGAAGTGCCACTGCTATGAACACACAGTATTCCCTCTCGGGGGGGGGGGGCGAACACATCGGTGTTAAGCATGAAGACGAGCAGTGAAAAGCAGCAACCAGCGATTAGCATTTTCTTTAAATACAAATGTAAACCACACAGCTTTATCAACTTCTCTGTCATTTCTGTCAATATTTAAATGTCATGATTTTATACTGCATTCATATAATAATGGGAAGTTTTTCTTCTTCTGTGCAAATTTTAAACGTAGCTTTGAAACCATGTTTACACTTGAGGCCTTGTAGAAATGAGTCAACGTGTACACACCTTTCTACTAGGTATTTAATAAACCTACACTTACAGGTGCATATTGTGAGTATTTCCTACATGATGTGTTCTACAAGATATCTGGGGCACTGACGCATGAGAAACATATTGCATAGATATGGCACAGTAAGTTCAGGTTGTTTTTGTTTTGGTCTGATTGAATTGTTTTCGTTTGGTTTGGTCGAGGTGTAACGGTGAACACTGAATGTTTGTGTTTAACATTAAGAGAACATATAGTGTTCACTTCTTCCTGCTCCTTCTCAGACAAGCAATACATACTTGTATTTATTAAGAGTTTGATGTACATGTTTGCTGTGCATTATTGTTTTCCTCCTATAAAACCTAAAGGTAGTTTTACAGGTGATGCTCTTAATGGTGCCTCGCTCAGAGGTAACACGTGCAAAGAAACAAAGTGGATTTATACCTAATAAAATCTCATATACTGTACATTTTAAGTTGTAAAAATGTAAATTTACGGGAATACACTCTTTGATTTTAAAGGATAATGCTGGTGTTATTCTTAATTTGACTTATTGTCAACAAATCTCATTAAAAGACCAAAATCGTCAATACTTCCTGACTCCCCAAGTCTGTCAGCAGCTCACATTTACTTCTACTAAATGTTTGACAATATAAAAAATATGATGCCACCTGATGCATCCTTTAGTCATGCTCTAAATACAGACAGGAGCGGTACAATAGCTTCTCCTAAGTTATGTTGAGAAAGGGTTAAGAGGTGACGTCTCTGGAGTTTAATGCTGACGGGCAGCTTTTTGAAATCTACTTATAATGAGTCCCGAAGAGTTAAAGGTCGTGAGGCATCACAGATTATAGATTACAGGCGACTGATTTACTTCTGCATCTGTTTGCTAAATCGCCACAGAGGACGTCTTTATATTATAACCTGCAGGTTTGAATAATTACATAATGACAAGTTCTATATGGAGGACAACTTTGGCAACGTTTGAATTAAAAACAGACTTTGTGGCTCTGGATTGTGGAGATTAGTCGTAGTTTACACACTGCATGCATTGCAGTGTACATTGTGTACATTGTGTACATTTCCACCAGGACAAGAAGGAAAACAGATGAAAAGTTATGCATGATATCAACCTTTTTTTATGAGATTAAAAAGGTAATTTACGAGACTTTTTCTCCCCAAATTTACATGAAATTATTTGTTTCTCGCAAATTTATGACTTCATAATCTCAGAGAATATCCACATTTTCTTCTCGTACATTTGTGAGTTTGTTTCTCGTAAATGTACCACTTTAACCTCAGAGAATAAGTCATTATTAAATCAAAATGATAAGATATTAAGTCAAAATGATGAGGTATTAGGTAAAGGTTACGACATACTAAATCCAAAAGATGACACAATTATGAGTTATTAAATCAAAATGATGAAAAATCTAAATGATGAAATACAGTCTCATTTTCTTACTCCATAATTCATCATAGTTTTATATAATAAATACTGTGTTGCGTCACAGAATTTGTATTTCTATCATAACAAACCTTTGTGTATTTCTTTCTTGTCTTGGAATAAATGTCCCTACATCCCCACTGCACTGTTGCAGGACGTACATTACACATGAAAAGCTTTTGTAAGTGTTGTTCTGTACACATCTTTCACATGTGACTCTATGCAACATGTTACACACAAAGCCCCGCACTGTGGACATCTGTAAAGCTGCATCGTGACAATGTGCAGAAAGTGCTGGTGATGGACCTGCGAGCTGCGAGCTGCGAGCTGCGAGCTGCTCACGTGAAGGAAGGGAAATTGCAAAAAAATAAATATAATGGGACACAAAAGTGTTTCTTTCACTTTGAGCAAACTGCAGTCATTTTGTGTTTTTCTTCATTCTGCGTGGGCCGTAATATACTGTACAACTTTATCGAACAGCAGACACACGACAGCGTGTTAGGGCCACTGTTAACAAAATAATAATTACAGTCTCTGAGATGAACGTGTTAAATGAGGGGACAAATACAAATGTATTACTTTATAATCTCAAGAATATTCAAGTTTTTCTCATAAAATTAGGACTTTTATCTCAGAAATACTGAGTATATTACCCCCCCATCTGTAATTATAACATGTGCTATATCTACAGTGGCCCTGATACCCCATTGCACAAACACTACAACATCTGCATGCATGATTTTTTGTTAGACAGAACATTTGCAGCGCACTCTCGTGTCCCAAACCTTCATCTGTGTCTTCATTTTCACCCACTGTTTACAACATATCTCACTTCACCCGCTCCTCTGCAGATCACGTAAATCTGATCATGTAAAACATATGTTCTAAAAGGTCTGTATGTGCCATCTCTCACTGAGATATACACTTTATATACATATATATATTTGTATACATATATATATATATATATATGTAGTATTCTCAGGTGTTTAAATAAAAATAGATCTAAGCTGGAGCCTCATTCACTTCCTGTCTCACCTCAAGCTCACGATATTTCCACTGGAGGTGGTTTTGGTGTGCAGTCGACGCTTCACAAGCCGGCCTCGAGTGATGGACATGGAGTGTAAAGAGTTTTGGAGTTCGTCCGGTCCGGGGACTCTACATGTGCTGTAACGCCTCCTGGGCTTGTTCCGTGTACACGTCCTCCTTCCCCGTCCACGAGCCGAGGCCGACGTCAAACTGCCCGCTCCGCTGCAAGTTGCGCTGCTTGTCACGTGAGAAGAAACTAAACCTAAAAAGAGGAGAGGGTGGAGAGGAGACGGAGGCTTTACTGTGGTGGACGTGTCAGTGACGTGTGGTTTACACGTGAAGGGACATAAGCAGTGTTAGCGCAGTTATGGCGTTTCAAACTGTATTATGTTTGGGAAATTAATTGTGATATCTTGGTATAATTACTGTAAACAAATAAGACTTTATCTGCGTCTGACATTTTCTATAAATCCCACAGTTCCCTTCAGCGAGGTCGGTTGTTTTTCTTTCATTCAAAACTATTTTCTATTGCAAAATACTAAAACTCACGGCTGTTTTTAATGAGCAATTATACATCACAACAAAATCAAGTGTTTATAGGAAACAAAAAGAAATCAAATCAATTTCCATTCGAAACAAAACAGAATACATTCCTTCCCTGTCGGCCAGACGTCCCAGATATCAAACAGAACTTATTATAAGTAAGTGGTAATATTCCAGTTATGCACCTTGCATAAATATGTTGACGGTAAATTGGGTACTTATGCGTCATTGGCTGGAAAAGCATAATGGCGGAGTGATGCAGAGACCTGGTGACACATGTCGCACCTGAGCGGTTGAAGTGCTCAGATCTTTTATTTAAGTAGAAGAAGAAACACCGCCCCAGAAAAATACTCTGTTACAAATGAGAGTTATATTATATATTGATGTTATATTATTACTTTGACATGTAAGCAGCTTTTGAATGTTACAGCTGGTGGAGGTGGAGCACATTTTAAATACCGTTGGATAGTTTAATTTATATCACAGTATCATATTCTTATTGTTATTTATCACCTCCCCCAAGGAGGAAATGCTCTCGGTTCTCAGACTAACTACAGGCCATGATGTCATGAATGTTTCAGGAGGAACCTGTTCCATGTTTGGAGTGGACACACACATTATTTTTCACTCTCGTTAACATTGCGAGACAGGGCATGCGGCCCTGGCGGCGGTCTGCGCCCTCCAAGTGCCCTTCTAGTTTTTGTGAAGCAGAAAAAAAATTGCAATAGTCCTTGAACACAAACAAACATTTGAAAGATTAATGTAGAATTAAAGATGACTTTACTGCATATTACAAGTTGTTTAATCACTAACTATTGCAGAAGGAGCTAAAAGCGCTTTAGTTTGTAAAGTGAAACAGTATTATTGCGTGTAGAGGTGCAGACATGTTACTGAGGTCAGTACAGACGACGTGTACATTCTGACTGGCTGATCTTTATGATCCGCGATCGTCCTGTTGGACGCTGACAACAAGACAGCCCCACAATCAGCCAATCAGAATACTACAAAAGTGAGAGGGGAGCCTCAAAGAGCTGGCACATGCAAGGAGAGGGAGCCTGTTAGTCTCTGAAGCCAACCAAATATAGAGTCATACAAGCGATATGAGACGTCTGATTGGCTGTAAAGTGGGGTCATCTGAGATCAAACCAGCCGCCACCATCGGCATAATGGCTGTGAAGATCCTGTTACACAAAGGTAAAGACACACAAGCACAAACAGGAAGAGATATATAGAGAAGGAGGGGGGGGGGGGGACGAACAGGGGGGAGACAGGGACCACATCAACCTTTGACCTCTGTTTGACCCAGACCTCATGTAAAGTTCAAACTAAAACCAACAGAAGTCATGCTTTAGTTCTTTTTAGTGTATATTAAAATATAAAATGAATCCTTGTTTTGCAACATGGTGATTGTGTGTGTGTGTGTGTGTGTGTGTGTGTGTGTGTGTGTGTATCATGTGCTGCTGACCAAAGCATGCCAATCATTAACCGTGCAGAGTGCGTCTGACAGAGCTGGAAGAAAAAGTCAAGCATATTTTTGGGCACATGCTGATAAAAAAACAAGTAAAATGATTTGAAACATGAGAAACGGCTCACACACACACACACACACACACACACACACACACACACACACACACACACACACACACACACACACACACACACACACACACACACACACACACACATTCTGTTTGTGAAAATCTCTCCCGCGACTGATCACGTGATTATTTAGTCACACATACCGGAAGGAGTCTTAAAACCTGGAAATAAATCAGCGTTTTAACACTTCTGGTTCCCTCGTCACAATGTTGCTTAAATAAAAGAGCAGAGCTTATGTGATAATAAAGCTCCTTTGTTTTTAACATGTGTTTTGTTCTATAATGACATTTTTAAATGGACACCTCTGATCTAAGGCATGAACATGAGCAGTTTGACACGCTTAAGTTTGCCACTGTGTTTTCTCCCGTTTGAAACAAACCCAGGAAGCGTAGTGCATGTACAGTCTGAGCTGTTTCCAGTTATAGTCGCTGAAAGTTATTTTTTTGTGGATACAGCCGAAACACAACTGTTCCTGTGGTTATAGTTTCAATTTGGTGCTAGTTGTGTGTTGTGACATTTTTGATTTCATTTTAAAATGACTCAATATGAAGTCATATTGTTTCAATTCTTTTAAATTAAGGGTTTAAAAAGCGCTGATGTTACCAGCCTGAAATAGTCCCACATGTTGAGGTACTGCTGGTGAGCAGACGTTACTTCTCATGAGCTCGAGCAGAGATTGAATTTGCATATTTCTTCGAGAGTAATTTGTAATAGCTTGAAGCATGCAGGGAGCATCTTAATAAGCGTTTACTCAGCGCATGCAGAGCAATCTGAGTGCTTTTGACTTTAACTAAACTCAAAGTTAAGGAAGGTAGTCGGTGCGATGATGATTCTGAGTGAGTGTGATATGCGAGTACAACATACAGGCGTTTGATTCCTGACTCTGGCTGGGCAGAAGAACGGGAGCGAGTCCTCAGATCAGGTGAAGGAGACGAAGACGGAGTAGCCATGTCATCTTCTGTCTCGTCACTGCAAAGACAGATTATCTGTCAACAACATGGCCGCAATTATGCAATAATAAGATTGACACGTATGTGCATGTAAGTACCTTTTGTAGTAGGCCAGCTCCTCCTGCAGCAGGAAGACTTTGGCCTTGAGCTCGTTCCTCTCGTGGAGGACGTCCCTCAGCTCCTGCAGGGTGAACCGGGGCCGGTTGGGGTCCTTTGGGTCCAAACCTCCCGTCTCCTCCTCGCACAGCGCCTCCTGCAGAGAGACAAACGCTTTACCGAGAGGAAACGAAACCAGAGAAAAAGGAAGGAAGGAAGGAAGGAACAAACGAAGGCGGGAAGGAAGTGAGGATACCTTTGTAAAATATTGGAACACAGCAGGCATGTCCTCATCGTACATCGCCTCCTGGTGGCAAACGTTGAACTCTAAGTCAGACATCAGGCCTTGTTCCAATACATTTGTTCGCCCTTCCCTCCTCCCTTTAAACTAAAACTCAATTTGTTTTAATTCAGCACTCATGTTACATTCACTGTCAAAAAAACAAACACCTGAACGACTTCAACAACACATGCGGCCGACAGAAGTCACTCATGCACTGAGGCACAAAAACAAACCGGAATCACATTTAGTTTTCCCTTTTTGCAGGCAAATCTTTTGTAAATTGGATAATTAGCATCAAGAACCGCAAACTGACGTTAGCAGAGCACCTTTCCCCTGGGAATGTTTGGTGTCAACAAGCTGAGCTGCAGGACAGGACTTGTGTTCATCTCCAGATCATGTTTGTAGCTTAGATAAGAAGGACACTTCAGCAGGAAAGCTAGTGTGGCTCGTTGTTCAGAGTTCAGAAATTCCAAAAAGTCTAAATATAAAAAGGTTTTTTTTTTGCATTTGGCTGAGGTAGAAAAATACATGAATGTCTTAAAAATATGTGAATAATGTCTTAAAAATATGTGAATAATGTCTTAAAAATACATGAATAATGTCTTAAAAATATGTGAATAATGTCTTAAAAATATGTGAATAATGTATTAAAAATATGTGAATAATGTCTTAATATGTGAATAATGTCTTAAAAATACATGAATAATGTCTTAATATGTGAATAATGTCTTAAAAATATGTGAATAATGTATTAAAAATATGTGAATAATGTCTTAAAAATATGTGAATAATGTCTTAATATGTGAATAATGTCTTAAAAATACATGAATAATGTCTTAATATGTGAATAATGTCTTAATATGTGAATAATGTCTTAAAAATATGTGAATAATGTCTTAATATGTGAATGTCTTAAAAATATGTGAATAATGTCTTAATATGTGAATAATGTCTTAATATGTGAATAATGTCTTAAAATATGTGAATAATGTCTTAAAAATATGTGAATAATGTCTTAAAAATATGTGAATAATGTCTTAAAAATATATGAATAATGTCTTAAAAACATGTGAATAATGTCTTAAAAATATGTGAATAATGTCTTAAAAACATGTGAATAATGTCTTAAAAATATGTGAATAATGTCTTAATAATGTCTTAAAAATATGTGAATAATGTCTTAAAAATACGTGAATAATGTCTTAAAAATATGTGAATAATGTCTTAAAAATATATGAATAATGTCTTAAAAACATGTGAATAATGTCTTAAAAATATGTGAATAATGTCTTAAAAATGTGTGAATAATGTCTTAAAAATATGTGAATAATGTCTTAAAAATATGTGAATAATGTCTTAAAAATGGCGGGAAAATATGTGAAAAATCATCTTATCGAAACATGACTGAAGAATTAGTGACACCAACTGTTTATCTTGATGATCCAACTCCAAATATTTGCATCACAGTTGTGGATGGAAATAAATTCAGATTTTATTTAAGAGTTTCTGGAAATCTGGTTAAGTTAGGTGCTACGTTTGGATAGAAACTTGACTATTGGCTACTACTTACTGCTTTATGCAAATATGGTTTAAATCAAGCAATTTATCCGGCTGTATAGGAACAAGTTCTCCATCCACGTAGACAGAGAACTAACAAATGAATATAAAGATAGGGGACGCCAAAGGAAAACACAATCTGAGATTTACAGAACTGTAGTGGGGAAAAAACAAAACATGCAATTTCATTTCAGTTGGACTTTAAACTTCCATTTCTATTCAATGTTTCAGGATCATGGTGCATTAAAGGACAACTCCCAGTGCTGTTAGAGGCCGAGCTGTCGAGGTGATCTATATTTAGAAAGGTCATCGCTGCAGTCGTGCACAAAGTCTCACCCAGTTGGCCGGAGGAGCGACAAATCCTACTGACACACTGTTGTTAATGCTTTAACACCCATGCCAAGCCGTTTCAGCACTTCTCATGGCTCACACAAATGTTAGTCTACTAGCTTTTTGTGTTTCTGCTCATATGGTTGCCGTTCTGGGAGGGGAGGGGAGGTTTGGAGTTAGAGTCGGGACAATCACACCACTCTGGTTTGCTCACTAGCACTTCTGTATTACCCAAAGCAACACCGCCTCGTCCTCCTCGTCCCCATCCTCGTGTCCCTCTGGGCTGAGGGAACCAGACGGGAGGCGCGGGGAAGAGTCAAACGCACCCAACATCAGCTCAGAGGGGTCAGCTCTGTCTGACCAGCCCTCCGCCCCCACCACCACTGTAGCAGCTTTACCACACTGGTGGAGTAAAAGACACTTTGTTATCTGTTTACAAAGCAATCCTATCTCCTTGTTATCTCGTTTCCTCAGACGTTTGGTATTTCCTGTTGATTTATGAACCAGTGATTTGGGTAAAAGCCGCTCGGCTTTAGTGGAGAATGACTGCTTGTTATATTGGTTTTAGGACAGTTGCACATACAAGTGATCAGAGCTCTTTAAAACTGGAAGATATGAAACATAACATAACATTTATAGTTAAGTTAAGACAAAGAAAGAATCTATTAAAACAGATTTCTTGCACTACTTCTGAATACAAACTCAAATGTTTCTCTTTTAATGGTTTCCTGTGCTGCGTTACCTCTGCAGGTGACGGGGGCTGAGGGGGGGTTTCCTCAGGATTCTGAGCAGGCAGGTCTCCTTGAAGTCGTTCTCTTAAGCGTGCAACTTCCTGCCGAAGGGCACCGACTTCCTGTCCTCGCGCCTGAGCCCCAGCCTCCAGTTCCACTTTCTGCTCGATCAGCGCTTTCCCTTGAGCCTCCACAACGGAGATCTTATGCCGCAGGTCGTGGTTGATTTTCATGAGGCGAGACTGCTGCTGCTGGAGCTGCAGAAACACACACAGAGAAACAAGGGATTATGGGTAAATTATTAAGACAATATGGACAGGAAACAGAAAAAATGTGTCCTGCAACACACTAGCTATGGCTTGTTTTTAGCCTAAACATTGTGAATCACAGCAACCACGAAATGTCCTCGAGTATAAAGTCATAGATGAGCACAGAAGATATGGAGCTGATGGGTCCAGTGGTGTGTGAGATTAGCTGCAGACAGACAAACATCTGACCGACACCTGGCAGAGATAACTCATCGTTGCAGCTCCTACAGGAGGATCTGCTGCAGCTACATGAGGTCATTAGATAACACATGTGATGTATCTGAGTACTAAACACAAGTAGAAAGGTTTGCAGCATTAAGTAGAAAACATCACAGCCCACGGCCGTGTGTCGCCTTACTGCTTCTATGTCCTCGTTTTTCAGTGTGAGCTCGCGGTCCTTCGCTCGAATCTCGTCTCTCTGCTTGTCCACCACTTCTTTAAGTTTCTTCATGACCTGCCTCTCTCTCTCGGTCATACCTGGTGACCACAGAGAGGAGACGTGAGCGCGCAAACAAAAACAAGCAAAAGTAGATTTACTTCAGAAATACATTCACTTTGTTTATTGTGAGAGAAAAGTCAATGAATTGTACCCTGATGTGTGTGTGTGTGTGTGTGTGTGTGTGTGTGTGTGTGTGTGTGTGTGTGTGTGTGTGTGTGTGTGTGTCTAGCAGGTGTGCTTGTACACTGAGGCTGGTCTGTCCACAGTGTGTCAGGGTGACTGTGTCCTCTTTGTGAAACTACGAAAGAGCCTCTGATGCAGAGACACGACTCGCGGTCAGACACAAGAGAAGGCCTCCTTTGTGTGTGTGTGTGTGTGTGTGTGTGTGTGAGAGAGAGAGAGAGGGGGAGTGAGACAGAGCAAATGTCAGTGAAGGTTTTCTGCAAAACCCGAGCACAAACAACAGGTAGCAGATATAATTGAAGCCTAAAGAATAATCCAACATTTTGGGAAATGATTCACTTTCATGTTTCGTTAAATAGGAACAAATGAGATGTGTGTGTGTGTGTGTGTGCGTGTGTGTGTGTGTGTGTGTGTGTCCTCACCCTCATGCCTCTGCAGGTCCTCCTCACTCATGGGGTCTTTGTTGGACATGTTGGTGAGGAGGGATTTGTTCTCCTCCTGCAGCTGAGCGATCTGAGTGAGCAGGTCCTGAGCTTCTCCTCTCCACACGTCCTCCACCAGCTCCAGCTCCTGTAATAAATCACATGAAACGTTATTGACCACGCGTTATTGAGCCACATTAGCAGTATGGCTCTGTATGATGCTCCACAACAACACTACAAACACGAGGATCTTATAGGATATGATGCATCGCTGCATATTAAACGACACAACAGAATATAAAGGAGTTAAATCAGCACAACCTTAAACATGTAGAGCAGCAACATGCAACATGCACATTAATGCAGCAGCGATATTAATCCAGAAACACCAGATATAATAGTAAAACACTGACAGGGAATGTTTTACAGCACAATGACTACCTTTCACACTTCAGGGACATTCGACTGTTACTAATGCTTTTACTGAAGTAAAGTGTTGAATGCAGGACTTGTACTTGTAGTGGAGTACTTTCACCGTGTAGTATTAGTACTTTCACCGTGTAGTATTAGTACTTTCACTGAAGTAAAGGATCTGAATACTTCTTCTTGAGGACATTATGTCCATCAAACTGTTCAGCGACCCCTTTGCTCTGTATAAAAGCATCCGTCATGTTTCTCTTCTGGTTTAATCGAGTTGTTCCTTTAATTTGTCGCCCGTCTAGTAGAGAAGCTCGATCGTGCTCTTAACTCTGATCGCTCGTGACGATCTAACGTGCCTGCTACCCTGTCGGAGCAGCGTGTAGAGAGCAGATTATACGCCGTGTTTACAATGAAGCGGGAACAGAGATGAAGTCCGCAACTTTTTGGTGCGATGCTAAAAGAAAAAACGGATTAATACTCTGGATAATTATTATGAAATGTGGTCACGATCACATTTGAGACATTTTTGCTTTATAATTGACGATTAATCAGTAATTCAATAACTAATCAACAAATTGGATACTTTAATATTTATATTACATTAAATATACCTACCAGTTCAACTATTTGTCGATTAATCGATATAATAATATATATATTTATAGTTATAGTTGATGTTTTGAAGCAGAGATTCTGTTTCCAGCTTCTCAAACGTGAAGATTTTATGCTTTTCTACAGATTTATGCAGATTGATTGCTAATGAAAAGAATCTGCAGTTGCAGCTCTAGTATATTTATAATTGTTCATCTATGAATATTTCTTTGTTTATCCAATTCTCATCTTCTTCAAACATTTGTATTACTGCCCTCTCAGATAGTGTGCGTGCACGCTTTTGAGCATGTGACAAGTAAGACATTTGAAGAATCAAAGTCCAACAGATACTCTCAGACTGATGGAGTTTAGCAGCGTTGTTTATGTTTATGTCACGTTGTCCATGTGAACCTCATGTAAGCCGACTTCGTCCTCTCAGTCACGGCAGAATCAGCCGTCACCTCCAGAATCATCCACTTTATCGCTCATGAGACAGTTAATCAGTGAAGCGGTGACTGTGTAACTCACTGTCACGAGAAACTCACATGTCAACTTCTTTACAGCACTCTGAGCTGTAATCCTAACGTTAAAACGACCACAGCGTTCCTACCGTGCGTCGGTGAGTGCTTTTTTTTTATGACTAATTGGAAACAAATCACACATTTGACCAAATAAAACTGAAGTGTGAAGAGTTTCCTGTTGAGTCAGGGGAAAACTTCCCATCGGCCGTCCTCACGTGGAGCTAAACAAACAGGAACTATCTCACAGGGTCAAATCAAATAAAGTATATTTCTAAGGAACTTCAGACATTTCATGCTTTCAGCTTCTCAAATGTGACGATTTGCTGCTTTTTTTTTTTAGGTCTGAAATGAACATAATTTGAATGATTAGACATCTGAAGGTGTCACTTCATGTTCCAGGTAATTGTGAAAAACATTTATACTATTGTGTCACGTTTTACAAACCAAACACTGAATATAAAACAACCAGCAGATTAATCCAGAGAATACTTAAAGATGAGCTTCATCTCATTACTCAGAAAAGTAAAATGATGCTTAAACATAAATACAAGAGTAAAAACAATCTAATCGTTTTATACTCTTATATAAAATTAGATATACACGCACAGAGGTCATTTCCCTGCGTTAGTAATGTTGCTTTTGATACTTTAAGTACATATCTCTGGTGCTTCTTGCATACTTTTATTTTAAGTAACCTATTCAACGGAGGACTTTTACTTGTAATGAAGTATTTTAACAGTGGTATTGGTACTTTTACCTAAATAACATTTTCAATTCAGGACTTCCACTCATTGTTTTTATAGTGGTATTTGTACTTTTACTTGTTATGGAGAACTTTTAAAGTGATACTGGTACTTTTACTTTGTGGCTATATCACATGTGCTTTGTTTATGTGTGAATTAATAAGAAAAACAACAGCTTTAATCTAAATGCACATCTGAAATCAGTGTAACATGGAGTGATCGGGCCTGTCAGTGTGCATTGGGAGACCTTTCTGTGCTTCTTCTCCTTCTCCAGCCGGTCCATCCGCTCCAGCCGCAGCTTGTCCAGCTCCAGCCGCAGCTCCTCGGCCTCCGGGCTGATGCAGTTGCGGCTCACCATCACCTCCAGGATCTCCAACACACGCACCACTTTGGGCATGAGCCTGGACAGAGCCTCGCAGCCGTACTGGTCTATGATCCGCTCAAACTCCTGGCCCACCACCGCAGCGATGTCGTACACGTCCATCACGGTGAGGTCAGCGACATTTTTCTCCAGGGCCGACCCGGACTCCTCCATGTCGGGACAGTTCGGCCCTCCCCGGTTTCCTATTATGTTTCCTCCGCCACAGCAAACTTCCTACCCCTGGAAGAACAATTCTGCTAAGTTAGCTAAACTCTATCGCTTTACCTTTAACAACTGCAAACAAATACACTATAAAACCGCGTAAAACACTGTAACTATCGTTTATCCATCACTAACTACTGAGTCCGGGCGTTAGTTTGATTTGTTTGGTATGAATATCGGCTGTGGCCCATCGCTGTCCTGCCTGCTGTCCCTTCTGTTAGCTACCGTAAAGTCCGCCATATTGAAACATAGAACTTCCGGCTAGACGTTTCAAAATAAAACGAACGCGTCGCAACAATTGTTTAAAATGTTATTCAAGATTGTACTTTTTTATTCCCCCCCCCCCCCCCCCCCCCCCCCCCCCCGGTGAGTATATTAACTCAAGTAGTGAATTTAAGCACAATTTTGAGGTAATTGCATTATACTTACTTATACAATTATTTTACTTTTTACTACACCACATTTATCTGACAGCTTGAATTACTTTTTAGATTAAGACTTTACATTAAAATAATGTGATAGGCTTATAATAAAACATGTTGTAAAAGATTAAACTAGTGTTGTCTAAGCTTCTTTGTTTCAGACCTTTACAAATTCTGATTATTGATACAAAATATTCAAGATATCAAGATATTAATTCAGACAGTGCTCCCACTGCAGTGTACAATGCGAATACAAGACATTTTAAAAGCTAGCTAAACAGAATACCAGACATAAATATATAAAAATAAGCAACACATACAAAATAATAAACACATACAAAATAGTAAAATAAATACTAGATAATTAACATGTTTAAAAGTGAAAGTAAAAACAAAAGCGCATTTACAAGTCGTTTAAAATAATATTGGAATGATCAATTGTCTATTTATGTGTTGTTGCTGTAGGGGATTTTATATTATATTTATTGCATTTTATGTATTTTTTATAATATATTTATATTATAAAAAATACATAAAATGCAATAAATAAATGTATTAAATTATGTAAATAAAAAGCATATAAATTATATACATTTCAAAAATTGAACTTTGAGGGAGCATTACATCCGTGTGCAGACTTGTGTGGATTTTCATGCACTGACCTACTGAAGATGTGTGTATACTACAATGTAATAAAATATGGGACTCATCTCCAAACGTGGAGGCCTACATAATAATGTCACCTAGGCTTCACTGATGTTTGGGTTCGAAGAAATCTGCTCTGAAGATACGTTCCACTGCTTTTATTTTGAAGGGTATGATATCTAATTCCGGTATCTAGCCAGCTATCTATTTAACCTTAGTCTAACTTGACGCAGCTCTACTTTGGTCCCTACACAGTGGCTACTTCCATAGTGGTGAGATTGCAGTTTGTATTGCGCATGACAGAAATAACAGACAGATGAGGTCGCTGTTAGAATATTTGACAGCATGAAGAGACCTTCACTGGTTAGGCATAAGGACTTAAGTAAAAGTACACTGTGAAAATACTCCACTACAAGTAAAAGTCCTGCATTCAAAACCTTACTTAAGTAAAAGTATTATCAGCTAAATTTACTTAAAGCATGAAAAGCAGTGTTTTACTATTATATATGGAGTTTCTGCATTAATATCACTGCTGCATTAATGTGCATGTTGCATTTTACTGCTCTATATGTTTAAGGTTGTGCTGATTTTAACTCCTTTATATTCTGTTGTGTAGTTTAATCTACAGCGATGCATCATATCCTATAAGATAATCATGTTTGTAGCGTCGCTGTTCTGTGAGAACCACGTATCTCTGAAAAGTCAGAAATCAGAGGAAACATACCGTTATATTCTGTCTCAGATTATTTAATTATATTTAATAAATCAACGTGGTATACAACACGTAACATAATATAAGCTTCAGCATGATTACAAAAATAAATTGGAAAATATACATTTGCACATTTTAATGATTTACTTAAGAATCAGAGATAAAATAAGATTACAATGAGTGATTTTAACATGTTAAAGGATATTAATATTTGCAGTAAGTGTTAACTAAAATGTCAGATTCTTCTTCAGTCAGGCTTCAAGAGTCCCCTGTTCCAGTTTCACCTCGTTTGAACTGTAATTACAAAAGAAAAGACTCATTTACACACCATCTACTCAAATTATCCTCCTAATAAAATGAATACTTCACCCAAAAAATGACCATTTGTTTATCAATTACTCACCCCGTGTTACCTTGAATATTTGAAGAAAACCCCCCCCCCCCCCCCCGGTAGTGAAGAATACAAAAACTGAGAAAACTGAGGTAAAAAGGGGCCACGTTTAAAAACATCAGTTCTACAAACTCCCACACAACTCGTGCAGTATAATCCAAGTCTTTTTTGTGGGTGAATTATTCCTTTATATCCGGCTCTAGCAGATGTGTTTTAAGGACTTACCGCATTTTTCAGCAAGTTTCCAGATTTGGTAAAGATGTTGTGTTTCCTTGAGGTCACACGGGGCAAAGACGGTGACTGAGGCCGGGAGAGGCTGGAGGTTTGTGTTGAGGGTGTTGACAGCGAGTAAGACTGGGTTGGGTTTGGTGTGTAGGGCTGAGGTGGCGTGTAGGGCTGCGCTGGGATGAAAGGCTGGGAGGGTGTGTAGGTTTGAGGAGGGGTATAAGTGAGAGAAGGGGTGTAGATTTGAGAAGGGGTGGAAGTTTGGGCAGGGGTGTAGATTTGGGAAGGGGTGGAAGTTTGGGCAGGAGTGTAGATTTGAGAAGGGGTGGAAGTTTGGGCAGGGGTGTAGATTTGGGAAGGGGTGGAAGTTTGGGCAGGGGTGTAGATTTGGGAAGGGGTGGAAGTTTGGGCAGGGGTGTAGATTTGGGAAGGGGTGGATGTTTGGGCAGGAGTGTAGATTTGAGAAGGGGTGGAAGTTGGGCAGGGGTGTAGATTTGGGAAGGGGTGGAAGTTTGGGCAGGGGTGTAGATTTGAGAAGGGGTGGATGTTTGGGCAGGAGTGTAGATTTGAGAAGGGGTGGAAGTTTGGGCAGGGGTGTAGATTTGGGAAGGGGTGGATGTTTGGGCCTCTGTGTGTGTTGGTGTGTACGACTGTGTCAGAGCCGGTGCAAACGGATTGGTTTCTGCAAATCTCGGGGTGTTCATGGAAGGCTGCGTCTGTGCGGTGAACTGAGGTAATGGCGGGGAGTCGAGCAGAGTAGGCGGCGGCGGCGGCGGGAAGCTCTCGGCTCCGTCGTCGGTCTCCGAGGCGTTGAGGTCGTAGTGCCTCTTCCTCAGCTCCCCCAGATACACTCTCTCCTGCTCCAGCTGGCTCTCCAGCTGCAGCACCTTCACCTGAGAGATTCACAGAGCACAACATCGTCAGCTTCTGGCAATCAACAACAAAAGCACCCAACAACACGATGAATCAGAATCAGAAATACTTTATTATGCGGGGGGGGGGGGGGGGGGGGATTTCGTAGTGTAATAATATTAATAATGATCTTTTGTGCAGTTGAATAATTGAATAAATGTTGGGACTTGAAAGCCTCACCTGAGTTTCCATCTCCTCTGTTTTCAGTTTGATCAGAGACCTGCCAGAGAAGTCCATCACGACTGTAAAGACATGACAGAGTTAAAGCTGCGTGGTCCCCGGAGGATGAACCCTGCTGATTCTGGTGATCTCATGACTCTTCCTCTCGCGCCACCGCAAGATTCACGCGTGTGGTCAACATTTAAATGTCTCAACAACTACTGAATGTCCTGCCATAATGAAACAGACATGTTCTCCTCAGGATGCATTATAATAACATCATCTCTCACCTGGGACAGAGATCTGCTGCTGCCCATGTTTGGTGGAGGTGACGACCACAGCAGCCATGTCATTGACATGGCGTGACGCCTGCTTCAGGGTGTGCAGCTTCTTGTTGTTGCGGTCGGCCTTTACCTGAAATGATCACAGCAGTACCTCAACATTTAATAATACTCATTTATTTATTTTACAGTACGTGTTTCTCTCCACAACCACCTTAATGTGCATCATGTCACCCTCATGTTTGTGGACGTGGATATGTGTCTGCAAAAATCCCCGACGAAGGCTTGATGCCGAAAAGCGTGGGGAATTAGTTTTTAGGTCTAACATGACTATTCTATTACAATAAAATGCATTTTAATTGTTTAAAAAGAGAGTACATGTATCCTTATCCAAAGAGCATCTCAAACAAAACTTGTTTTAAGTCCAGGAAGTGCTCATAAACACATTTCTTTTTAAATATTTATATAAATATGTGTCTGTTTGAACAAAAATCCAAATGTTACCAGAAACTGCTCATAAAAATATTGTTCCACAGCAAGATTTGTGGTGAAAAACACCACCAGAGACCTTTACATTGAGCAGGCTCAATCCTACATTTCCCTCAGGATTAATAAAGTGTGTCAGTCTGTCTGTCTCTGTCTGTCTGTCTCTGTCTCTGTATAGCTCTCTGTCTCTGTCTGTCTCTCTGTCTGTCTGTCCCTGTCTGT